>NC_092600.1:23350000-23607500 GCF_047663525.1 Anas platyrhynchos
ATCTTCCAGACATGCCCAAAAGAAAGACATGCACATGCAAATAATAAAATTCTACCATCATTATGTCTGAAAGGTTTAAGTTGATTGCACAAACCACAAGTTTTTGCTTTAGCAGAATTATAAAGAAGTGGATGCTGTGGTTATACCTTGCTGTCGGTCCTCCTTTAGTGCGAGCTGTGCATGCGGGAAGATCTTCTGCACAACTTGTAAAATATTCGCTCCTGATCTTTTAAAAAGTGGCTTGAAAATGGGTGATAGTGCTTGTCCGGGTGAAGCCACGATCCTGTTTGATGCCGGAACAACCTTCTTCAGAGCCATGAAAAAGTCCTTTGCTTTTATTTTAATAGAAGCAACCTCTCCCTACTTGCATAATATAATGCTTTTTTTTTTTTTATATAATGCTTTTTTTTTGCTTTTATTTTAATAGTAGCAACCTCTCCCTACTTGCATAAATCTGAGGATAGCATCGACGTAGAGAGCACAGCGCAGCTTCAGTACATAAAGATTTGATATCTGCACCACAGTATCCTAACAAACAAAAATCAAACATTACATCAGTCAAGGCCCAGGTTTACAACATGCAACATTTAAAGAATTTGTAATGCCAAAACCAAACAGGTTAACAGGGAATTCAAAGTGCTACCGCTCTGCAGGGAAGTTTCATGTTGCGCACTGTCTCATCTTGCGCTTATGCAGCTGAAACAGACTCCTCATCAAAAACTATACTCTTGAGGAAGATGCCCCAGAACCATTTAACGTTCTCAGACAACAAAAAGAACGACAACAAAGAGTAAATAGATGAAAGCATCTAACTCTGATTGCTATGAAGGCGTGCCAGCTGCCTCGTTGACTAGTTGTGCAGCAAGGCACAAGAGCTTGGGTACTGCCTGGTACAAGCTAAGGTTCTTTACAACTTGCTCACAAGCAAGAATCCATTTTGGTTTCAGTCTTACCAATGCATTTCTCAGCTAGTTCATCAAGCAACATGTCCGGTGGCTTAGGGGTCCAGTCACGAGTATGAATCTTGAAAATTTCTTTTCTAGCCTGGAAGCAAAATCATTGCGTTTTAGCTTGTCCCAAGTTTTCCTTAAAAATACCAAGAAACAAACAAACCAAAAAGCAAGCAAACAAATAAACAAACAAAAAAAAACCAGTCCTTCCTCAAAACCCCTCATCTATTAATACGCTTTTCTTACTTGCTCAACTTTCAAGTATTTTACAGTTATTTAATATACACTCTGCATTTTCAACCAGGAAATTGAATATTTCTTATTTGTTATACTGAACTTTTTCTAGGAACCTACAATGAAAGAAAAGGCATTTATAGCTTCAATAACAAGTTTCCAAACTACGGGACCTAATGACCCAGAGGAAAATACTGTAATGAAAAATTTATCCAGAAACATTTCTTTGTTGTCCAAAAAACTTCTCTAAAACTTAGCAAGCTTTCATTGTGACAGTCTCATTACTTCATCACATTTGCTTTTCAGGCTGTAAATTCACAGAAAGCACTTCTGGCACAATGCTTCAAATTGCTACAATTACTATAAAGAAGAAAATAATTATGACTCAAACTACTACCACCGATCCGGGGCACAATCAAATGCAAACACGTCCCCTATTCATTCAGAAGTGAAGGATTGAGACCAAAAACACAACTTCATGATGAAAACGCCCAAGTGGACTAAATAATTAAGCAAACAGGTACAACTTTGGGAATGAAAGGTTTGATTATAGAACTAACTACTTGGTGGTATCATCCTGACCATATATATCCAGTACCAGATTTGCCCTCCATGGAACATCGCAGTGTCTCCACATATCACTCTTTTGTTCAAGTTGTCAATTATTTTTTTTTCCTATAAAGTTGGACTTTGCCATGGTAGCACTAACATTCAATTTAAGTTCTCACCTCTTTATTTGGCAAGTTGAAGAGGAACTCTCTGCCAAAGCGTCCTGGTCTTCGTAAAGCAGGATCTATAGAATCCAGTCTGTTGGTAGCTCCGATTACCACGATCTCCCCTCTGTTATCTGTGCCATCCATAAGCGTCAGAAGAGTTGAAACAATGGAACTAATAGAAAAATATAGTTTTTATTTACTGGTTCAGTAAATTTTGTTACATTCCACATGACTTTCTTGATGCCGGAACAACCTTCTTCCTAGTAGTCATTCAAAAGTGGGAAAAAAATAGTCTACCAAGTCGGGTTTTTTTTTTTGGTTTGATAATAAATCTGCAGACTGGTAAGTCATCAAGCACTTCAAGACTGTTTGAAATAATCTCTACATTAATGGAAAAGGAGTACTGCACACTTCTGCTCAGGAAGAAAATCACGGAAAATGTTCCGTGATGTTCCCTCGTGCTTTGGTAATGCTCTTTCTCAGTGTTTTTAGTCTTGTCCTTTCTACCTTGGCATCTCTCTGCAATAGCTGAGGAGGAAAGCTTTTTAGAGCTACATTCAGTGTCACACTTGAGAGAGGAAGTTTGCCGCAATTTCTCACCAGGCTCAGAAGTCTCTTTGCCGTACAAAACATTTTCATTAGAAATGAGGTCACGTTCTTTTGATCTTCTTGGTTTCTCCTTGTCTCCACCGTCATCACATTGGTACTGTGCGAGGTATTCATCCTTCCCAGTAGATTTCGGAGGGTCCGCGACACTGCACAAAATAAAATCACATTTCTCACTTCTGCTGAAGGACGTGAAGATTAACAGTAAAACCTTCCAAAGGCAAACAAACAAACAAAAACCTCCAGACTACAGGAACACTCGCAAAGATATGCCATTTAGAAACCTCTCCTGCGATAAGGACACCTTCTCCAGCTCCCAGAGAAAGTGTTTTTCCCCTCTTGCTTCTGAAGCCATTGCACTAAAAAAGCACACGCATCTGTCTCCCTCCACATGCTGCTGCTCTGAATAAGAGCCAGAAGATTCAAAACCACCCTATTTGGTCTCCCCACATAGCCGAAAAAAACACCAGTTGAAACAGAGTTTTCTACCTCTCTCCCAAGAATTTACATTCACGTATCCTGTGACTGCAAAAATAGAAGGCGGGGCTCAGGAGGAACAGCCAGTGTTGGAAATGAAAAAAAGCAGCCTGTTTCTTCAGAGTCTTAAGCCTATTCTACTAGGAAAACAAAACAAAACAAAACAAGAGGAGAGGAGAACAACAGCGGGAAATTTACCTATTCTCCAGGTGTTCAATTGCAAAGCCTCCGCTGGAGGATCAACAGCTGTGAATTCAGCGTGCTTAGGAGAAATCAGATCTACGTCTGAACCACAACTATTTCAGCAGTATCACTAACTTATGTTACTCTGAAGAAGCAGTCAGCACCCTTTCTATGTTAGGAAATAGCTGAACAGAGTCTGTTATTCACGTGAAGTAGTCAGGCAGGTTTCTTTAGGAAGGCTGGGTTTCACTAGAACATTACTAGCCTGTAAGCCTCATGGCATCACCTTCCATCTTGACTGCTAAACCTCCTTGCTCCCTACTATCTTCTTTGCCAAGATACAGCTGTCCACGTTTACTTTTCCTACTTGGCTGGACTGAATTTAAGAAGGGATCTTGCAACTCTTCCTCTTGTTTGCCACTTAATCATCACACCAAATGAAAACTATTTGCCTTTCACCTCTTTATTTCAGGCATTCTTTCCTAGTGGTCATTTAAAAACGGAAAGAAAAAGTCCATCAGCTTTTTTTTTTAATATCCAGCAGACTGTTAAGTCACCAAGCACTTCAAGACTGTTGGAAATAATCTCTACATTAATAGAAAAGGAATTCCTCAAACACACTGCGGCCGCTTACCTTTAATACACTCGTTGGATGAGACGGAGCTGTATTTCTTGCTTTCGCCTGCACTGGAAGGCTTCCCTTCCTTGTAAGGTTGTTTACTGCTCTCACTTCTGCATTGCTCACATGAAGAGCCATCTGGAGGATGGGATTCTTCCTTCTTCTCCCGCGTTATCTTCTGGAAATGAGGATCTAAGTGTTCCAAGGAGCCTTTCACTTTCCTGCTGGTTCTCTTTTTTCTTCTTTTTCTTCTCCTTTTTCTTCTTGTTTTACGCTTGGGATTGGCATTGTCAAAGTGGAGCACACAGAAACACAAATCGTGAAGTCTGAAAGAAACATGCAAGTTTAAAAGAGAAAAAAAGATGTGGCACTTGTTGCCTATATGAAACTTTATTTATTTTACCACAGGTGATGATTTGCAGCATGTCAGCTATTTTGTGGTGCTTTGTGCACACGCAACTTACTTTAGATGTAGCAAACTTAAGCCCTCAGATTGGAGGGCCATAGGTCCTGGTTTGTACACAGATCATTAACAATGGCTAGCTCTGGAATACGTGCAAGCAGAAAAAACTTTTAACCTAATCCAGAATGGTGTACGGATGTGTTTCCAACTATGTGGTCCAAAGCTAGTGCTCTGAAACAATTCAGCAATAGCTTTCCTATCTTCACTGATCAACCTAACAACATGATCCCCAGCCAGCTGATGCTATCTAAGTAACTTAGAAACTACCAGAAAAAAAAAAAAAAAAAAAAAAAAGAAGAAGAAAAAAAGAGAAGAAAAAAAAAAGGAGAAAAAAAAAAAAAGAAGGAATACATGAGAAGCACCCAGAAAAGAATTAGGATAAAAAATGCGGAGTATGCTGGAATCCTTGCTTACTTGGAATCCTTCTCTCCATGTTTATCCTTAGACTTCTTTTTCTTCTAGAACTTGTGATATTTTTGCATTTTTTTCACCACCTAAAAGCTCCTTTTCTATCTTTCTGTCTTTCCTTTCTATTTCACTTTCACTACCTTCTGCACGGGTAGATTTTCTGTTTCCTTCTGTTTCATTTTTCTGGCGACAGTTCTCCAAATGAGCTGACACAGGTGGAAGCGCATGTCTTTCACGAGAATGTCTTCCAGAATGTTGCTGAGATACCGAGCAACGATGCAAGTCTGCTCGGGGTGTGCTAAAGCGACGTCCATCTTCATCTCTCAAGAGGGAACCGTGAGGCCATCCACTTCTGTAATGATAATGCTTATGTGACCTGCCGTAGTAAGTTGCAGTCCATTTGTCAAAGGCTGCATCACCGTGAGAGAACTTTCTCTCTCTACTGTCTCCTGTCGCATGAGGTGAATAGTAATCATTGTAATAGCTACATCTTTCCCACCTCCGTGCTTCATCTCGATAGTATCTTTCTCTGCTCCAACTTCTTTCCCCTTTGGATCGGTAATATCTATTGCTACCTTGTTCTGATCTTCCTCCGCTGCCAGATCTGTACTTTGAATATTTGACTGCTCTTCTGCCATTCTCAGGGCTGTTTCTTTCACCAGGGAAAGATCTGCACCTGCTTCCCTCCCAGTGCTCCTGCTTGTGACGCTTTTGATGAACAACTTCCACGCTCTGAGAACACCTCCTCTTGCTGGAAGGACCTGCTTTTTGACTCTCCTTCTCTTCACTAGGAGCATGTTCCCTCGTGCTTTGGTAATGCTCTTTCTCAGTGTTTTTAGTCTTGTCCTTTCTACCTTGGCATCTCTCTGCAATAGCTGAGGAGGAAAGCTTTTTAGAGCTACATTCAGTGTCACACTCGAGAGAGGAAGTTTGCCGCAATTTCTCACCAGGCTCAGAAGACTCTTTGCCGTACAAAACGTTTTCTTTTGAAATGAGGTCACGTTCTTTTGATCTTCTTGGTTTCTCCTTGTCTCCACCGTCATCACATTGGTACTGTGCGAGGTATTCATCCTTCCCAGTAGATTTCGGAGGGTCCGCGACACTGCACAAAATAAAATCACATTTCTCACTTCTGCTGAAGGACGTGAAGATTAACAGTAAAACCTTCCAAAGGCAAACAAACAAACAAAAACCTCCAGACTACAGGAACACTCGCAGAGATATGCCATTTAGAAACCTCTCCTGTGATTAGGACACCTTCTTCAGCTCCCTGAGAAAGTGCTTTCTCCCCTCTTGCTTCTGAAGCCATTGCACTAAAAAAGCAAATGCATCCGTCTCCTTCCACCTGCTGCTCTGAGAAAAAAGGCATAGGGGCGAGCGGGGAACAGCCAGTGTTTCTCCAGACAGTGGAGAAAAATGGAAAAACATTCTATGAAGGAACACAAGTTCTCCTTGAGGCACCAACCTGCATCAGAGTGATATGCTCAGTGCTGATCATTAGTTCTGTTCGTAACGCTGGACATACAGCATGGAATTGTACTAATTTAAATCCTTCCATTAAATACTATTAGTAGACAGATAAAACCGTAACGAACTTCCATAAGGTCTTGTCTTAATCAGACTGTGCTCATTTTACCTCGTTTCCTCTGACAAGCTGTTCAGCTGGCTGGCTGTGAGGGACTCCGTGATGATTTCTCGATTGACTGAAGGCATAGCTCCAGGCATCTGCAATCAAAACGCACAAGTCAGCAGACAAAAAAATACTATTTGTAGTAGTACTGAGGACTAGTCTTGTCAGAATTTCTCCATTAAATGGTAAGCAAGACCGTTTTGAGTTGTATGCATTATCTACACTTCAAAGATAACCCCAACTCACCTCCCAAAATCTACTTTATGAAACTTAGGAATTTTTATCTCAGCTGAGCTTAAGTTGACAAGTTCTAATGTAAGCTCAGGTCTGCAAATTCTAATGGGATAATACCACAAAGTCTTACAATCACATTTGTGCTGTGTTTTCTCAGTATTTCACCTGAATTAGGAACACAATAAACACTCCCGAATACATCATAGGTGAGAAATTCTCGATGGAGCAAATCTATGTTTCAAGCAATCCATTTGTTTTAGAAAAGAACATCTCAGAAGGTTTAACAGGTTCAACTCGGCAAGTGGAATCATCAAGTTTCAGTCCGTTTTCTTTCGATTCATTAACTAACCTAATAGCACCATTTAGTGAATCGGTTTTTGGCAGCTCATGCTGGGATCTTCCTTCGTCAGCATTCTGACAGGAAGAACCGGAATGCTGCAATGTACGGACTACCTTTCCAACCAAAATTCCATTAGAGGACATTGCATTGCAATTCCTTTTAAATAAGCCCTTTGACTCCTCCTCAGATTTTCCTGAAGATTCTGCACCGTAAGGGACTGTGTTATCAGAGCTGAGTTTAGGATTTTCATTCACTGTTGGCTCCACAAAAATCTCATCAGAAACTTTTTTGCTTGTTTGCATTTGCTTCATTTGCATTACCGAATTTGTAATTGTGGATGAAGGAACAGCCTGGTAGAGATCTTCGTCCTCCGCAGCACTGCTAAGACAGTCAGGCTGTGACACAGTCCGACGAGCAGGCAATTTATTGTGAATACTGGTGGTGATCTTCTGTTTTCTTGACGGATCAGTAATTGAAGGCCTGGTAATTGTCTGGTTTTGAACACAGGCCATCGGTGGTGCTGAAGATGGCCTTTTTAGGGTGACACCAGTGGTCTTTGCGTCCTCTTTTATGGATCCATTTCCATTTAAACGGCTTGAATTCTGTATTTAAAAAGAAGAAATGGCAAGATGGATTAACGCAAACACTGCATTTAACATTTTGAAACACAAAACTCTCCTACTGAGTATTTCTACAAATGGTCTTAACACCTACAAAGAAAAACACACTGCCCTTTAAAGATAAATGCAAGTCCAATAAGCGTATTCAATTCCTGCTTTTGGTTTACAGCCGATTGGAATCAAATTAACATCATCTTTGAAAACCAGCCAAACAACTTAACATTACCTGCTGCTATTCCCAAATATATTTATTTTCCCCTTTAAACATACCCTGAAAAGCCTGAAGTAATTGTTCTGGTGCTCAGGAATAAGACACTTAGTTTTCCCTGTCTTAGCTAAAGTGACGACGATAGGAAAAACAAGTCCTCTTTTAAATGATTCGAGGATTAGTACACTCTGCTTAAATTGTCAAAGAGCATAGCTCTCTGTGCTTTAGAAAGCTGTCTTGGAGGTATTAAGTAATGGAGTCGCATGGCTGCACAATTTAGCAGTAACCACTGTTTGAATGACTCTGGCTGTAGCATGAAGGCTGTGAAGAAAGCTGCAGCATGGGAAGGAAAACAAAACTAAGATGCTGAAAACCAAACAAAAAACCCCACACCAAACCCCAAACCCACTAGCAGTTTGGTGCCGTTACCTGCCCTCCCACTTCCCTGAATTACCTTAATCATATGAGGAAGAAGTCGTGGTCCCATAAATCCAGCCTGCTTACTATTAGCCCCCTGCTGACCAGGAGGGAATGAACAGGGATAAGATGGTGCTGGCAAGTAAAACGCACGTTCTCCAAGTGTCAAATCATAGCGCCTTCAGAAAAGAGCAGTGATCGGAGTTTAGTTTTTCTTTCAGCCTACTCTTGGATTAAATCCCATCCTATAATTTTAGAGGAACAGTTCATACGATATGGAAGCCTTCTCTACAGAAGGCTTCGCCAAGACTACAAACTGAAAAGGAGAGAACAGTCTTCCTACTAAGACTATCACTTTCAGAACAATCATTCATTCTTACACGACAGATGACCTTCATTTTTCTCCTTCTCTAAATTAGCCAGCTACAGGTAACACATAGATAGCAATTTACACAAGTGCTGCAGTTTCAGGCCAAGCAACAAAAGATAATAAATGACACAGAGAATTTCAGGTTAGACAGAACTGAATTAGACAAATAATAATCTTTCCCTGGGATAGCAAGAAAAACACTTGCAAAACAGAAAAATATCAATAACAGGAAAGTAAATCTCTTCTGAACACATGTTAAGATTTGTTATTACCTGATATAAAAAAGTATGTAAGCTTGCTGACCAAGAACTCTCTTAATGTCAGTACGGACTACTTTAGCATCATTCATCTGATACCAAAGTCCATTACCAGCCTGCAAATAAAGACAACCATTTCTTTAGGTGAATTGCACGTGTTCCAAATGAAATCACGGATAGGAACAAAATACACACGTGTCAAATAAAAATATAATGAAATCTTTTTCCCTAGAAACAGTAGCTGCTAGTCACGCTTTCACTGGTTTGCCAGCACAACCTTTACCCTGTTAGAAATGCTGTTGACTTCTACCTTTACATAGCATATATAGTGTCCTGAGTGACAGCTGACACCGTGATGTACCAGCACCGCGTATAAGGCATAGAGCAGTGGTTCTCCCATTGACTGTGACATGTAGGCTCTCAGGTCCAAATACTCCGGATATTTCACCTCCTAAAGAGAGACCAAGAAGATAGAAAATTATCCCAGAGTACTTCGTGGACTAGCCAGAGAAAAACACTTCCAAAAAACACAGACTAGAATTTATTTCTAGAATATATTTCTAGAAGATATTTCTTGATTCACTACAAATAAGTCTTCCCATAAACAATGTTTAAGACTAGAAGTTGCAGAGAACTGTTTCCTGATGAATCAGCCTTCTCAGAGGAAAGCATATGCTTCTTGTCAAGCGGGAACTTTATTGATATTAAGAGAAAGAATAAGCCATAGTCGTTAGTCTACAATTACTGTCTGAAAATATAAACAACTTTCAGCTTTGGGGGATGTCCCATTACACAATGATATAGTTGCATTACAGTGGTAAATATACCTTGTTGATCTTTCCACCTGTGAAATCTGCAAATCTTTTCAGTGATATTGTGAGAACCTTGGAAGAACGGTGTATGGTAAATCTCTTGGATGCAGGAACCATCTTATTACACCTTAAAAACAAGCAGAGATAAGTGTTTGAAGGCATCTTCTTTTTTCGCCCCCAAAACAAACTCGTTTTAATGTCTCACGCATGCCTATGCTATTTGAATGACATTTACTTGCATAATAGGTTGGTCTTTTTTCTTTTCATAAACCCATGCACTGCGTGTCAGGTTTGTTAATACAGTGAAGAAGGTAAATTCTCCCAAAACCCCGGGCATAGCAGGAACAGGAATCTCTCACGAAAGGGTATTACCAGGTTGGATGGCAAGGTACCATTTCTTGGTCTACAAAAGTGGCTATTTGAACTCCAATCCTGGATACATTCTTTCAGCTTTCAAGGGAAATACAAATAATGAAAGTGGAACGAGAGAGCCTTGGTCCCCAGGACTAGAAATTGCAAATAATCTCCAACATAGGTCGTCTATCAACATCAAAAATACAACAGAAGCACATGGTCATTCTACAGGAGGGAGACATTTAACAGTAGGAAGTCTTCATGTACTGAGCTTGTCTGGAAAGACACTGAAACTGTCTGCCATCCTTTGAAACACAATAGTTCAGTTTGATACATTGCCCGCTCCAAGGTAGGACCTACAGTGTAAGCAGTGAAAATTAGCCACTAGCCCAGAGAACAACGGAAACTGGGCAGTTTACATCAAGAAAAGTACTGTCGAGAGCTAATAAATAGAAAGAACAAAAGTATCTCTTTTTGAATTCTGATGGCAAAATACGAGCCAGAGAATTGCAAACCCATAGGGAATGCCTCTGAACAAGACTTCCCCCCTCCAAAGAAACAAAAATCCAAGTGTTTTATAAACTTCCACAAAACTCGTAAGTAGATCCAAAGTTTAGAGGTAGTCCAACAGAGTCATGCAACATATAAAACTGACATCTAGGATTAAGACCTAATTCGTCAAAATCTTACTCGCTACATTTATAGCAATTCTCTCCACCCAGCTCTTCAGGTTTCACAAAGAGTTCCAGAGCTCTGGTAACAGATGAAACCGCCTAGAGGAGCGAGAAAGAAGAGCGTAAAGTCACCGTAAATTCAAAATTCCAGAGACGTACTAGTAGTTTGTAAGAGAATCTTACTAACATACTCCAGCGATCTACTATGAGCACTGTGAAGAAGGAGGCAGAAAGAGCATGCTCAGCATTGACCTCACCTGGAAGTCATTTGACTTCGGAACAAATACTTTTCCAGTAGCCTAGACAGCACCTATAGTGTGCTTTGTCATCAATACTGGGGACAAATTCATCAGTCTAACAATTAGATGTACATTGGGGTAGAACAACAGAGAAGTATGACAGCATTATAATTTTTGCAGAAAGAGAATTCTTTCCCCTTAAACCCAATGCAAATGTGGAGACTATTTACATGGGTTCCACAGAAGGACAAAGTCCAATCCACTTCCTTAGCACCACCAAGCTCTTACGTTTTAACATTATATGTGGTTTGGTTTTTTAAGGTAAACAAGTTTAATTTAGAAAGTTAGGCATGTACTTAAACATCATGAATTATATTTAGAAAACATCTTACCTTTATATCCAAAGTGATATCAAGAAATGCCTCATACGTATCCGAAACTGCTTTGCAATTCAAGCACTTCACTGGAAGCAAAATATAAATGCTTAACCTTATGTGAAGGAGACTAACTGTCCAAATTCAAGTTGTTGACAGATACTACTTTAGACAAACTACAGACTGCTTTACTACCGACAAAAGACACAGATCAGTTCTAAGGACAGGAATATTTTTTAAAGTACCTCTCGATCTTAGAAATCCTCCAAATATTTGATGAATGATGGTGGTAGCTTGAGAAGATCTGTCCAATCTGGAAATAAATTATAATCAGACCTCAGAAGATTTAAGGCGCAGAGTTAACTCTTTAAAGAGTTTTATGAAAACTAAGGATGATGTAGACTTTCGTTGCTGATAGTAAATAAGGCACTAAAAGGTGCTAGAGATCATTTTTGATAGTAAATAAAGGACTAGAAGGTGCTAGAGAATGTATGAAAGTGAACTTGTTTATGCTTACTCGGTGCTTCCATTCAAGCACGCTTCCTGCATAGCATCAACAGTATAGCGCAAGAACTCGTGTGCGTCTTCTTGACTGCCAAAACGGAAATGTTGTCCTATTCCTAAAGAAGAAGATGATAGTATTCACCTCATTTAAAAATGAAATCATTCTTCTATTTCTAAAATCTCTCTTCTTTCTAGTGTTAAAACCACTTATACACATCAAATAAGTATTTGAAGATTACAAGCTATCGAAAAGAAACACATCTGAAGCCACTTACGACTGAGATTACTGATAACATGCGTAGGCTCGATGGCATCAACAGTGCAACGCAGGGCCTGGTTAATGTGAGTCTCCATTGTGCACATCATGCAAAAATCTTGTTCACGACCTGAAGAGTGAAAGAAGAAAGCATCCCAGTCCAGCAAAATATCCATAACTACAAACAAACATCTAAGTAAAATTTAAACTATAGATACGATATCCACTCTCCTTGCTACATTCTATTCTCCCAAGATGCCAATGTCCCAACAGTCTTGTAACATTTCATTTCACACAACTTTACAGAATAAAAATATCCACTAAGCCTGTATTCAAATGCATTTTGTGATGAGAAATCTAAAAGACTACTGCAAAGTCACATTTGTAAAGGCTGACAGGAATGTGAACTCCACAGGCTGAAAAATGTATTACTCTCTAAAATTACTACTAAATGCATTACTGTCCAATGCACTTCATTATTCCCACGAAGCAATAAATGATCCTTTAATAAATACATAAATAAATAAATTCATTCATTAAACAAACAGTGCATTAATTGCACTCCGTATGCTATTCGGAGCCCACTGCTAATACAGTGCTCAAAGCCAGCTTCTACAGGTAAAATCAGGCAAATAAGCTTGTCTCAGAATCACTGCTGTTCTTTCACCTTCAGAGCTGTCCAACAGATTTGAAATACTCTTAGAAAGTACTCACATGACTGGCCGTGCTCGAGAGAAAGCATGTAATTGGCAAGTGGGGGTGTGTAGGTCAAACACTGTAGAGTAGCATTAAGAAAACATGTGTTGCCAAGATTGTACAGGCCAACTCCAACACTTTGTGTTTCTCGCCAATCCATACAAATCTTCTCAGGTGGAAAAAGAATGCTCTGTGGTGGAGCAATTCCATCATTAACGACTGCAAGAAAGTTAAATTTAAAAAGAGATTTTGTTTGTTTGTTTCTAAGGAAGGTATTTAAAAAAATACTATTCTGCAGGAGCACCTAGAGGAGCTAGCTACAATCCAAGCCAGAAGAAAATTATTGCAGACAGCTTTAATACCGCCAAATTCAAATTGGCTGGTCAACACAATGTTTTGGGGAAAAAAAAAAACACAAAAAACCAGCTTTCGTCAACCATTTTAATTTTTCTAAGGCAAGGCTAACTGCCATTCTGTTTGCAGTACCTAATGCCAAGTTCCTCTCCATCTATAATCTTTAACCTGATTAACTCAACTACTGTTTTTTTCCTTATTATAACTTAAACCACAAGCTTAGACTTGAAATTATACGGAAAAAAGGTAAAAACTAGTAACTAGGAATGACGGTACCCCTACAGATACCAGATCTTTTCCTGAGCAATGTTATCATTCAAAAAACGTGTGAAAAATGGAAGCTGTGAATAGCAACAATCAAACACTTTTCTTTGCAAAACGGAAAAGACATGGATGAATCTGTGCATTACAAAAAGCTCCCCATATTTCTCTGTTGACTGTAAATATATCAAAATTAATTTCTGTAACATCAGTCACTTCAGTTGCCTTAGGGGATTCGCTTTTGAAGTCTTTGTTCACACTAGTCCCCTTCTCTATCAGTGCAACAAGTAAGAACTGCATTTTCTACTTTTGCTTTGAAGAAAATGGAGTCAGGATAAAGCTCACACTTACTTAGATCTCTTGGGGCAAAAGCCTTAGATTTTTCAGATGATCTACAGTAAATAGCACCTCCACGTCCTTGGGCCACAGAGACTTGGCTTGAATCTTCTGCAGGCGGTATCTGGCCCCAGTTTGCGGTGCATGACATCAGTATTTTAGTACTTGGTTTCTTGGATTTGCCAGACCGCCTTGAAGAGGGCTTTTTAGACTTTGAAGATTTGGGCTTCTTAACTACGGTCATTGTTGACATCTGCGACAGAGACAGAAGTTCTGGTTGACGTAAGAATATCAAGAAGCATTCCAAGAAGAAAAGAATAGCAGAAGTCCTGTCACTTAATCTCAAAGAAACAGCCTTAAGAACTAAATCGCTGGTATGAATGATTTAAAAAGAATCCCCAAACTAAACACACAAAGTGAAAATTTCCATCTAAACTCTATTGGTATTACTTTTAGCTTCTGCAGAACTAGTGGCTGATGCCATTTCTTTCACTTCCGTAGGATTTTAATCCATTACAACTCTGGAGTCTTTTTAATATAAAAATGTAGAAGACATTCTCTGAGGGGAATCAGTTATTTATTGATTTCCAGAGTTGCACAATTATCTGTTAATTATTACCTATGATCTAATAGATAATTGTTGCAATTATCTATTGCTGGCGTTAGTAATGGAACACTATTACTTCACTGCCTGCGTTTTTCTGTTTCGTGTGCACAAAGGTACCCAGAACTCACTGCTCCTTTTCTTCTGTCTTTCCAGGGATCGCCCTCTACCTCACTGTCTACTGCACCAATCATGAGGGGTTTGTTGTTATTCTATAATGAGCCTAGCTTTTAAATACACCTTTTCTGGGCGTCACTTTGTGATAGCAAGTTAATTTGTGAGGGCTCCTCAGTCTACATCATGTGGTCGCTTTTTCCAGGTGAAAAAGCGGAGCCGTAAGTGGCAGTACACTAAAGCCCTGGCATGTTGAGATCCAAGAAGAGAGATGTTTGGCCCTCCTTCTCACTCCTGGGAACCATATACCTCAAAACCCACAGAGGATGGGCTATATCTCAGAGAAATCTTGGGAAAGGAGAGCATGAAGAGCACGTTTGCAAATTTATTTCTCCCTGGGCTTCTTCTGCTTCTCCACGAAATACGAGTTTGAATATAACTTTGGCAGCAGTACTTCTGGTGTTTTACTCCTACCACATTTAAAACTCCTACAAAAAACTGAAACGTTAGACTAAAAAGCAGCTCTTTCCGTTCTGCTTTGTAAAGTTGCACGTTTTCCTCATGCAAAACAACAGGGCAATGCAAGCTAGAAACGGAAATGCTGAATGTAAAACAAAACAAAACAAACCTCAGCCCTCCAGGACAAAAGCCAATAACTGCTACAAAGTCCTTTTTAAAATGCTGATTAGGTTTCAAGGTGATACCGCTTTAAATAAGCATAATTGTGTGTCCGTAGGCAGAAGCATCCATGACAGGATGAACTTCTATACTTCATGTTTTGTTACTGTCTTACTGTAGCACACAGGGACTTGTTACCTATAGGGAAACCACTAACCTAATGGAGCGTTTAAAACATAAGCTAGTTTGTTATACCAAAATGACTGAGAGAACAAAGCATAAAGTGCTTTCAGATTTCTAGCACGCCTTGATTGCTATCCATTAAACTTCAGACACGTTAAACAAAACACAGTAAATAAGAAAACTCCTAGTCCCACAGCTGGCAAATTATGTGCAGAGGTTGTAACTAGAACTTTTTTCCCTTGACATTTTACATTTAAGATTGATTTTAAATCCATTCTATACACACTTTCCGTTCCTGAAAAAACAATACGCAAACCTGAAAAATGCATTTACACGAGAAATGAAGTCGTCCTTGTCCGACTGGAAGACTAAGGTGACAGCTCCTGGGCTCAGGGATTTTCAGATAAGCTCCGATCTTCACCAGTGACAGCTCCTTTTTTCGGATTGAAAGAGAAAATGTTTCAGCAACACACTGAAAACACACTTAAGGGACAAGAAACAAAATTAAGACTGTAGTGAGAAGGAGAAAAGAAAAACAACACTGGGGAAGAAAGGAAAAGGTAAAGGAAAAAGGAAAAAGGAAAAAAGCCTTGATCTTTATACTGACCAACGAGATAAGCCTTACACATTTTTAAGTTTATTTTTGACAACTGATTGAGGCGTTACCAGGTATTAAGTACGATTCAAGAGCAAATATTAACACTAGAAAGAAGAAATCCGATCCACCACCACTGTTTCAAAATACATCCATTTCTAATGTGGAGATAACGTCTCTCTGACAAGGTAGTAGAAAAACTGTAAATACCGACAGAGCTTCCTCTCCCGATGTTCCATATACATACCGATGCTGTTCCTACACCTACGCTCTGAGCATAAATTTATGTTGACATGAGTATCGGGTGTTACTCCTCTCTTTGTTTGCCTTGAGAGACACACCTCTTGTCCACTGAAAAGTAAACTCAAGATTCCAGATCAGTTAAGACAGTTGCTATCCCCCCATTCAGAGTTCTGCAGCAGCACTGTTCAGATGTGTTTAGCAGTCTCTTTAGAAAATGTTATCACTTAGGACCTGCTTCTCAGTAGGTACACGTTTGGCCTCCGCTTAGCAGAGAGTCAATCCCAGCTTAAGCTTTCGTACAAGAGCCCCTTCACAAAACGGACTTGGGCCCTGACATAACTGAGCTTAACCTTTAACCTTGAAGCTTCCTTAAAGAAGGAAGCAGCACCCAGGCCAGGAAATAGAAATTAATCGTCACTTTACCCTGAAACGCAGTGAGCTATTCTGTGCTGGCAGGATTGCTGCCGGGCTGGCCGACGAGGCGGCGGGCAGCTCCCCGGGGCCACAGGGCCTGTCACAGGGAGCCGCCGGAGGTCTCCAAGGTCCGGGAACAGCGGCAACAGCGGCAACAGCGAGGACAGAGGGGACAGCAGCAACAGCAGCAGCCACCTCAGCCAGGGCCGTCTCCACAACCGCCAAAACGGTCTCGGAATGCTGCCGAACTCGGAGCTCCAGTGTGACGCCTTTTGAACCTGGCCGCTGGAAGGACCTGCTTTTTGACTCTCCTTCTCTTCACTAGGAGCATGTTCCCTCGTGCTTTGGTAATGCTCTTTCTCAGTGTTTTTAGTCTTGTCCTTTCTACCTTGGCATCTCTCTGCAATAGCTGAGGAGGAAAGCTTTTTAGAGCTACATTCAGTGTCACACTTGAGAGAGGAAGTTTGCCGCAATTTCTCACCAGGCTCAGAAGTCTCTTTGCCGTACAAAACGTTTTCTTTTGAAATAAGGTCACGTTCTTTTGATCTTCTTGGTTTCTCCTTGTCTCCACTGTCATCACATTGGTACTGTGCGAGGTATTCATCCTTCCCAGTAGATTTCGGAGGGTCCGCGACACTGCACAAAATAAAATCACATTTCTCACTTCTGCTGAAGGACGTGAAGATTAACAGTAAAACCTTCCAAAGGCAAACAAACAAACAAAAACCTCCAGACTACAGGAACACTCGCAGAGATATGCCATTTAGAAACCTCTCCTGCGATTAGGACACCTTCTCCAGCTCCCAGAGAAAGTGTTTTTTCCCCTCTTGCTTCTGAAGCCATTGCACTAAAAAAGCACACGCATCTGTCTCCCTCCACATGCTGCTGCTCTGAATAAGAGCCAGAAGATTCAAAACCACCCTATTTGGTCTCCCCACATAGCCGAAAAAGACACCAGTTGAAACAGAGTTTTCTACCTCTCTCCCAGGAATTTACATTCACATATCTTGTGACTGCAAAAATAGAAGGCGGGGCTCAAAAGGAACAGCCAGTGTTGGAAATGAAAAAAAGCAGCCCGTTTCTTTAGAGTCTTAAGCCTATGCTACTAAGAAAAAAAAAAAAAAAAAAAAAAAAAAAAAAAAATAAGAGGAAAGGAGAACAACAGCGGGAAACTTACCTATTCTCCAGGTGTTCAATTGCAAAGCCTCCGCTGGAGGATCAACAGCTGTGAATTCAGCGTGCTTAGGAGAAATCAGATCTACGTCTGAACCACAACTATTTCAGTAGCATCACTAACTTATGTTACTCTGAAGAAGCAGTCAGCACCGTTTCTATGTTAGGAAATAGCTGAACAGTCTGTTATTCACAGGAATTATTCAGGCAGGCTTCTTTAGGAAGGCTGGGTTTCACTAGAACATTGCTCCGCAAGTCCCTTCTATTCCTTTTCCCCTTAGAATCTGGGGATGTTTCAGCTAAAAAGGAGGGCAGAAACACTCTCCGTAGGTCTCCACCATGTAGTAAAACAGTGCTGTGTACCTGGTTAACTTCTGCAGCCAGCAAAGCATTGCTATTTGCAGCAGTGCCCTGACCCCAGCCTCTTGCTGAGCTCCGTCCTGTGCTGCTCGGATGCTCCCGCTGCTCAGACACGGGGGCTTAGAGCGCCACCGGGCCAGCACAAGCCCCCGAGCTCACTGTCAAACTTCACTTTTGGCATCTTTCACTTCACCAGCGCCGCCGGACGAGGAGCCCAGCAATGCCTGACGCCGCTCCGGGCTCACCTAAATGCGGGGCAGGAAATTCAGATTCAAAGCTGCGAAGGTTTTTCTTAGTGAAAGCATGGAATGAGTGGCCATCGGTGACTAACCTTACAGGAAGGCATTCACTTTGTGAATGCTGCAGTGAGTGAAGACTGAAGGCGTTTTCTGAGTGACCTAAGGAGAGCCCTCCCCGAAAAGCAGGACGTTTTATTGTCTATGTAACATCTCCTTTGAAGGCTCGAGCATGAGATACACCAGGTTTAAAATCTCAAGACACGGATCTGCCACCACAGAAGCAATACATTTCATCTACTAAGCCTAAATACCGTATTTTGCCTCCTCTGTAGGTTTAAAAAAACACGGCCATGCTCGAAGGAATGCATTCTCAGATATTCTACGTATTTACAGTGCTTTAATTAATACCACAGACATGTTGTGCTGTTGAGGGGAATTTGCAATTACATTTTCATTTCCAACCAAACGCAGCCTGACACAAATTGGGAGCAAAAGGAACTAATCATCTGGAAGCCGGGATATGCATCATTCGCCATTTTCTAAGAAAATGACAAAAATATAAAACCCCAGCAGTCTGAGAACGTGAGCGCTGAGGTAAAGGCCTGATCAAACAAACGCGCACAACTATGATTTGTCCTTTTAACTCAGCAAAAGTCTGCAAACTGCCATGGTAGCAAATGAGGAGAAGGAGCTGGTATTTACAGAAGTTGCAGCTGAAGATTCAGATAAACCATTCGGGTCGATGCTCCCTTCCTGCAGGTTTAAGCTGCGGTCACATCGCCTATTTCAAACCCTTTTGATTTCTACCAGTCACCCCAGATCCCACCTATTCTGCACGTTTTCCAATCAATGAATTCGCTACATGATTTCTGGGGCAGAAGAGCAGGCCTGGTGAAGAGGAGCATGCCTGGTGCCATCATTCAATCAAATCAAAAGCGTCCAGGAGAAGCCCGGGGTGTGGTACTCACAGGGAATGTTTGCGAGCGGCCAAGTTCAGCAGAAGAGAATAGGCAGGACTGGAAGCCCAGGGGAACGAGATGCATCTGTTGTTGCAGGCAGCCCCAGCAAAATGTTACAGCTTCACTAGCCTGGGGCATGATCCCCCCCTTCCCTTTTCACAGCCAAGTACAATATTAGCTTGCCTTTTCTTTTTTTTTTTTATTATTATTATTATTTTTATTTCTTTTTGCCATCGTCAGGCTGAGGCCGGCTGAGAATATTTTGTGTCTAGACTAATAAATGTTTGTGCAGATTTTACAAGAGCGGCTTATGGGAACAGAATCCACTTTTTGTTTTCTGCTGGAGGAAAAAAAATAAAATAAAAATAAAGGAGGAGCATTAAAAGCAACCAAGCACCCCCGTGCATTTGTTTGAAATTGCATATTACGGTGCTGCCATTTTATGTGCAATCAATACATAATTTGGAAGAAAAAAATGCTTTTAAAATTCAGAGCTATCCCTGAGCAGCTAAGGTTCTCTTGGAAACTGAAGGAGGAGTCTGAAATTATTGTTCTTTTGTTTGCCTCCCCCAGTGGGAAAGGCAGCACACAAGTAGAAACCACTGTGCTTTGAGGCAGCATGAATCATTAAGAATAAAGATTCCTCCCCCCCCTCCCCCTCCAATTAAACATGAGATATTAAAACTGAATCTAGGACAAAGGTAAACTAAACAGACTCCTTCCTTCCCAGGCAGTCAGTGGGTTAAATCAAATATCAAAGGGGCAACATCAACCTTATAACTTCCTCTGCCGAAATTAAAAAAAAAAATAAAGGTAACTTCTATTTTGCCTGCCCCGACCCCAATCGCATCACCCGAATGGGTGCAAACTGCTGGGATATGTGAGGGCCCAAGCCTACATTTTCCCTTTTTCGTATTTGTTGGAGGAGGGCGGGGTATCTCCAGATGAAATGGCTGACCGAGCTTTTTATTTCCTCGCTTTGGGTGGAAATGACTGAATCTTTCCAGGCAGCGGAGCAGTGCTCGACCGGCTCCCTCGGCCTCCCCGCGTGGGAAGAGCTCTGCCGGGAGCAGCCCGTGTAACCCTCAGATGCCAGCCCCATCAGGATTAGGTCCAGCAATGGGATGTTGGCTCCTCTAAGTGAGGACGCATCCTCTCGAAACACATACACAGAGATTTAAATGAGATATTCCCAAGAACACCTGCCTATTCTTTCAGCACGTGTGCAAAGAGTAAATTCATTTTACTTCATTCCTCTTTTTCTCAACTCTCCCCTCCTTCCTCTGGAAGGAAACAGCCAAGCAATATTAGCAGGGCCTTCCTTTTCCCCTGGTGGAGTCCAAGAACGCGAGAACTGAGAAAAGCGACTTGTCAGGAATCAAGTTTAAGAAGAGTGTTTGTGGACTGCGAGGTAAAATACCGGAAGCTGTAATCAGAAACACAACTTTTAACTAAAAAAAGCTTCTTTCCATTGTAAATTATTCCAGTTAGTGAAATAACAAATTAGTTCTCTGCTCAGCCACAGCCTCCTCCACCAAATTTAAGTAAAACCTGCAAAGAAGTCAAAGTTGTAAAACATTTGTCAGATGCAAGGGGCAGCGTTGCGTGGGTTAGCATCACGCTCAGATGCCCACAGTACCAACAGGTGCTTTCTTTCCAGAGGCACTGGCTCCTCCACGAGTTCCCCGCACGAAGAACTGAAGAAGCTGCAGGCAGGGTGAGCCTTCCTCAGTCCTCATCCTCACAGCAAGGAGTACTGGGGACGGGGAGCTGTGTTTCGGCTTGCTAAGAAGCAGAAACCCCCCGAGTTTTCAGACGGGCTCCGCTCAGCTCCCCTTGTGACTGCTGCTCGGGACACGACCCTGCCTTGCTCAGCACCCTCGACTCCAGCAGGTGCTGCTGCTGGCAGCTGCCCTATGTATACAAAAAAAGAAGAAACCAACACAGTATTTTCCTGCTTTTAAGTATATCCCAAAGATTTACTAGGCATTGTGACGTTCTGCAGAAGCCCAAAGCTGTAACTAAGGTTTGTGGGGTGTAGAGGGGCTGGGGGCTAAACAAGGCCAAGAAGAGCCACATCTCCTCCCCGTTTGTCTCCCCTGTACTCTTTTTAGGACATCCAACATTCCCAGATCTCGTTTTGTCCCAGTGACCAAACAGGAGCCTGGCACTCATGCACTACGCCTTAAAACCTCTACAAACCGTGCGCCTAAGTCACAGCACTCATTATAAGCCGGCAGCTCTTTCTGGTCTCACAAACTATATGTGGCTTGAGAGATGCTCTCCAGATTCAGGGCGCTGAACACCTGCAGCCTTTGCCATAACCATGACAAAGTTCAGGAGCTCCCTGCTGGCTCCAAGGCTGGCTCCAGCAGCGGCTTCAAGCTGTGGGTCAAGAAGGCCAAGACACCCAACGAGAACCTGCAACACCAAGTGGCTTTCTGGAACGGCTCCAAACACAACTGGAAGCCTGTTGGTTTTTTTGGAAGTGAGCTCTTGTGGACCTGTTAGGTGCAAGCAGAAGTCAAACTCTCAAAGCATGTTTGCATCATTAAGCTCTCCATGATCTATCTCCAAGGTCTTCTAAGAGCTAGTAGCAACGTGGTCAGAGTTCTTGCCTGTTTTTCCCTTCACGTTCTTCCACGTCAGCAGCCCTGTGCTCCCTTTGGGCTGACTTCCAGAGCTGGGTAGAAAGGATCCCCTGGAAGCAGAGATGCTGCTTTATGCAACACCTTGCAGCTCACTGCACTCTGAAGGGTACACGAAAAGAGGTGAGTGGTCCTGGTGTGGTTCCTTCTAGCTCTCAGAAAGGCAAGAGAACTGGAAATGAACCATCAGCCAAAGGGAGGCACGGCGCAGCCTTGCGAAATGCCATCTGGCTGCTACAGGATAAGGAAAGGAGGCATTTTTGGTGGCTCCCATCTCCACAGAAAAAGAAACAACTATTTATGCAGCAGAGTGGTTGGAGTATTTCAGGAGGCCCTGAGCTACCCCAAAAACCAACAACAAAACCACAAACCAACCCGAAACCAAACCAAACTAACATGATGGACTGCAATAAAAGATGAACATCAGAATTAATACTACCAATGACAATAAAGATGTTGAAAACTTGAGTCATCACATCCCTTGTGTAGACTGCAGGAGGAAGCACCTTTAGTGCCTGATGTGACAGTGTCAGAAAGTTAATTAATAACACCACAAAACTGGATTCCTGTGAGCACACACTCGGCAAAGGTGATACAACCGACAGCCGGACTTGAACACTGATACTGGTACCTGACTGGGAAACAGCGAGGAAACAAAGGGAGGAGGGGAAACCGTGCTATCCTGAAAATTGCATCACTTGTTTACAAGTCACCGGCAACTCCGAGGCAAACCATCTCGGGCATTTATGGATCAGTGACCTCACGTCTCTGGCACAGGACGGAGAGGGAATACCGACCGCTATTCACAGAAGGGAATAGCGCGTCCAGGCCCTCCTGCACTCCACCAAATGTGGTCAGAATGTCCCCTCCCCTCATCACCCCAAAACTTATCACGTAGGACTTCTATTAAACAGACCCCAAAGAGCTCGTTCTGTCAATTTTGCAACAGGCTCAGCATTTCTCAAAATTAGAGAGGCTAACTTCATAATATACAAAAATACTGCATCTGGCACAGGGGAATTCTCAGCTAGACTTCAGCCTTGAGACAAAGCGAAACTGACCATAGAAATAGAGATTGGCCAGAGCTCAGCCACAAGAGAGTATGCCTCCGTTATATTTATTATGTGCAAACAGAACTAGAAAAACAGTTTACACTGACTTGCTGCTTTAGAAGTTAGTTCCATAAAGATGGAAGAAATTCTCAACTCAAACTTGAAGAAAGCATCAGACTTCAAAACCAGTCGTAGATCTTTGAAGTAAGACTGTTATGAATTCAGAAGTCACATCCAAACAAAAAGATCATTTATATTAATGGTAACTAGATTAAAAAAAAATTAATCCTGTCCCTCAGGCTTTGTAAGTGACTGGGGGAAAAACAGCGCAAGGATAGTAATAAGCCTAAGTGAAACACCACAAACTGCTAAGGGAAGCAAAAGACCCAAAGAAACAGCCTTTTTGGTACATTAGGAACAAAAGGAATCCTAACAACAGCACAAAGTCCATCACTTGACAGAAATTCTTCAGCGTAGAGAAATTTACAAAAGGCAGAACCGTTCAAAACCAAGCTCTAACAGGCTCCAGGGACGCATGGACACGCAGCAATAAACATCGGTTTTCCCAGTAATAACCAGCAGAGATAAATGACGACAATTACGGCTAGCAAACGGAGCGCTGGATGCAGCTGAAGCAGGCACAGGTCATCGAGGGCTTGGCAAGAGAAGAGAGAGCCCAGGAGAGCCACAAGAAGCATTCAAGGAGTAGGAAAGCCTCACAAAGAGAATGCGTGCCCTACCTCCAAGTGTTATGTCTCAAACTTGTCTTTGTTAAACAAGCACAGTGCACAGGTGCTTTACGGAAATGCAAAGGGCTTTTTGGCTGAGGAAAGCTAGTAAGACTGCCAGCCTGAAGTTAGCAGTCACCTCGTTTAGAAAAAATGGCACCTCCTTCTAACGAGCTCCGGAGAACCCAATTAACAGCGTAACTGGAAGAGGCTGCCTTGCTGGCAATGTTTCAAGATGGTAACAAATGGGTTTTCTACATAATGTCTGCTTGTTCGGGGAGGTTTGGACTTACAGCCTATGGCATTTAGGTCCTGGGGTTTGCCTCATACAGGTTGTTCTCCACAGCTGGACCAGGTTCCTCAGAGCACCCACCAGCTCCTCGTGCGTGAAACCCCTCTGAGCAAACACCAACACAGCACAGGCTGCTGCTTAACACCAGCAGCGCAGCTTTCCAAACTCCCCTCTCCTTTCCCCCTCCAGCGGGCTGCTCGTGTTCACCTCAGGCCTTCCACAACAAAGCCCCCTTTGCACGGATCGCCGTGCACTTTGACAGCCCCAAGGCGCTCTCTGGGGCGCCTGTCCCGGCTGGGACCGCCACCTCAGCCTTGACTCACCCTTCAACGAAGCCAAACTCCTCCGTCAAGCCTGACAGGGAGCCCCAGCACCTACCGGGCAGCGCTGACAGCCGCAGCCTCTCCGCTCCCTCAGCGCCCCGCCGCCGCCTCCATTAGGTGCCTCGCCCCGCCGGCTGCCGATCTCCAGCGCCGCGCAGCACCTGGGGGTCAGCCGGGCGTCAGGGCGGCCCCTGGTACCGCAAAAGCCCCCGGCACCGCAAAACCCCCCGGCAGGGCTGGGGACATGGCCCCGCTCCCCTCCCACCGCCACACCGAGCGCGTGTGTGTATATATAGAGGGGGGGGGAGCCCGGTCTCGGCTGGCTCCGTCCCGTTTCAAGGCACGGAAAGCGAAGTTGCTTGCCCTGCCCGTGTGCCCCCCATACCCCCGGCTCTGTCACAGCCCAACCGCGCCCCGTTCCCCCCTCACAGAGCCGGGGAAGGGGTGCTCGCAGCCGCCCCTCTCCTCAGGGCCGGCCGGGGGAGCGCCTCGCCTTCTCCCCGGGGGTCTCCCGTGGCCGCTTGGGGTCGCCTCCCGCAGCCGCCTCGCCCCCCTCTCCTCTCAGCCCCGCCGCCTGCCTCCTCCTCCGCCGCCGCCGTTTTGTGTCTCTGGGAGTCGTCCGCTGCCGGCGGGGCGGGCGCTGAGCCGTCGCCGAGTCCCAGCTCCGCCGGCCGCCCGGGCCCTCGCCTCGCAGCCCGCGGCACCCACTCGCATCCTCCTGGCACCTCGCAGCTTCCCCCCCCCGTCCCCGGGAGGGTTTGAGAGCCGGGCAGGGCCAGGCAGCGGCGGGCCGCGGTGCCTCAGCCTCCCCCAGCAGGGAGCGGGGCGGAGCCACTCCGCCCGGCAGGCGGCGGCCGGCCCGGCCCGGCTCGGCTCGCCTCGGCTCAGGGCATAAAGGCGCTGAGGGCGCCCGGCTCCCCGACCTCGGCTTCTTCTCCAGCCCCGAGTTCCCCTCAGGTGCCCGCTGCTGAGGGAGGAATGCCCTCCGGGGCTGGCTGGGACACCCCCAAAACCTTTGGAGAAAAAACAAACAAACAGCGAACAAACAAAAAACCCACCCCCAACCCCCTTTTTTTCCACCTCCAAGTTGAATAAAGAGGAGCTCTTCCTTCAGTACGTGTCCAGATATCTTAGTCTACGCTTCGCTTTAACTCCCACTACGTACTTCTCTTCAATACCGCTGCTTTTAGCAATGTTTTTACCTCAGACGCTAAAAGTTGATCTTTTCCCCAAGTCAGAAAAACCAGAATGGGGCTTCTGGGAACCCTTAGCTGTGACAGCTGTTCATGTCCAACCTAGATTTACTCCTTTATATATATTTAACTGTGAAGGTCTTCTTCTCTCCAGACTAATAACGGGGAGAAGTTTGCCCAAAACTTTGAAGAGCAAAAGTTTTGATGCCAGGAACGCTCCTGCTTCCTCGTTGCCTGTCATTCCCTTTTAAGTATGAAATTTTCCAGTTGCAATGCAATGAGCTGACTGTGGTTCCATAGGTAAAGATGCATTTAGGATACCAGGTTTTCAACATCGTCTTGAAGTGGATAAGAAGAAACACATTTTTGCCTCAGTGATATTTTTTTTTCCTCTCCTTTGCCTGGAGATGCAATGAAAGCTTCCTGTTGTCCGCTCAACACAGGCATCTTCTTCACGGTAGCTTTTTAAATACAGTGCTAACAACACAGCTCTTTGTACCCTTCTGTACATCTACTGAAACGCAGATTAGGTGCCAGGCGTAGGTCAGTCTTGGAAAAAGCTGCCACCCCTAACACACTGACGGAAACGTCGGCATTGAGTTGCACCTGGCTCACGATTTGCCAGTGTTTGCCTAGAAAGCTCCATGGTTTATATAGCATAGATAGATCCTGAAACAATTGAGAAAAGTTAGACTTGGAGCACTGTGTCCAGCAGTTCTGGGCTCCCCAGTACAAAAAAGACAGGGGTCTCCTGGAAAGAGTCCAGCAGAGGGCAACAAAGACGATAATGGGGCCTGGAGCATCTCCCCTGTGAGGAAAGGCTGAGAGACCCGGGGCTGTTCAGCCTGGAGAAAAGACTGAGAGGGGATCTCCTCAATGTGTATAAATATCTGAGATGTGGTGGACAGAGGGATTTGGCCAACCTCTTTTCAGTGGTTTGTGGGGACAGGACAAGGGGCAATGGCCACAAAATGGAGCCCAGGAAGCTCCGCACCAACATGTGAAAGAACTTCTTCACGGTGAGGGTGACGGAGCACTGGGACAGGCAGCCCAGGGAGGTTGTGGAGTCTCCTTCTCTGGAGATATTCAAGGCCCATCTGGATGCCTACCTGGGCAACCTGCTCTAAGGAACCTGCTTTGGCAGGGGAGTTGGACCCGATGATCTCTGCAGGTCCCTTCCAACCCCTACAATTCTAACAAAAAGGACTGGTTCATATTCATACTGGTGCCACAGTGGTGGAAGACGCTTATTAGACTGGCCTAGAAACCTGAAGTAATGTGCTCAGGAGTGCTAGCTAGTATCCCAAAAACTCAGCCCTGTAGAATGCAGTCACGGGAGAAAGATGACAATGCACTTACAACAGATTAGGAAAAAAGCTAGGAAGCAGAAATGGATATTTTTATGGTGTACTCTTTTGAGCACCTCAGAAGTTCTTGTCACCTGTCTTGTCTGTGATTCCTCAACTTCATGTTCATTATATAAAGGATTTCTCAAAAAGTCATTTTAGAGAACAAGAAAAGCAAACCATATACACAATCCCATTAAAAATGTCAAGCATAGATAAAAAACATCATACGATGGGTGAGCAATGTCTGACGGGTAGGGCTCAGAGGGTTATGGTAAATGGGGCTACATCAGGCTGGTGGCTGGTCACCAGTGGGGTCCCCCAGGGCTCCGTTTTAGGGCCAGTTCTTTTCAATGCTTTTATAAACAATTTGGATGTAGGACTAGAAGGTGTTTTGAGCAAATTTGCTGATGACACTAAACTTGAAGTTGTTGACTGTTGAGGGTGGAAAGGCCTTGCAGAGAGATCTGGACAGATTGGAGAGCTGGGCGATCACCAACCGCATGAAGTTTTACAAGAGCAAGTGCCGGGTCCTGCACCGGGGACAGGGCAACCCTGGTTATATGTACAGACTGGGCGATGAGATGCTGGAGAGCAGCTCTGCAGAGACGGATCTAGGGGGGTCGTGGTTGACAGCAAGTTGAGTATGAGCCAGCAGTGTGCCCTGGCAGCCAGGAGGGCCAACCATACCCTGGGGTGCATCAAGCACAGCACTGCTAATCGGTTGAGGGAGGTGATTGTCCTGCACTGCTCCGCGCTGTGCGGCCTCACCTCGAGCACTGTGTGCAGTTCTGGGCACCACAGTACAAAAAGAACATTAAACTGTTGGAGAGTGTCCAGAGAAGAGCTACGAAGATGGTGAAGGGCCTTGAGGGGAAGACATATGAGGAGCGGCTGAGGGCACTGGGCCCGTGCGGCCTGGAAAGGAGCAGGCTGAGGGGAGACCTCATCGCGGTCTACAGCTTCCTCATGAAAGAATCATAGAAACACAAGGTTGGAAAGGACCCACAAGATCATCTAGTCCAACCATCCTTCTATTACCATTACTACCTATTACTAAAATAGCAGTAAGCACAAATGAAAGCTTAAGAACACTTTCTATTACTATAAAAATAAATAATTTGTAATACATGGTTAGTAATATTTAGCAAACAGTGTGCTACCACCATCACAACGGCCTATTACCCCTTCTAGCTTCAGAGGCATCCTTACACATCCAAAATAGAGAGGAGGATATAAACTATATGGATCTCTCTCAGCAGTGGTTTCACAACAATTAGAAGGAAGAAACAGTTGCTGAGAAGCCACAACAAGCTCAAGTTAATTTCTGGACTTTGAATAATTACTCCTTAAGTTCTCTCTCTCTCCATACAGTAGAGCACGCTCCTGACTAACTTGTACAGTGCACTCTGAATAGGAGAGATTTGTTTGCCTAAGCTAAAGGAAGAAATAGAAAACCAAGAAAGCTACTTAACTTTTAACACTTAAATTAAATGTTAAGTTACAAAAGTTCACAGGCCATGAGATAACATAAATAAATCCCTTCTCAAGCTAAAAGATCTCATTTTTTTTTTTCAGGAGCGGCCTCCCTGAATCTAAATAATCCTCTCACAGGCAGAACAGAGTGTCCGTTCTAACTCTTTATCACATGTGGAAGAAGAGATCGAGATGACCAGTGCCTAAAAAAAAGAGGCACTCTCTTTTCAAGGCAGACTGATCGGCACAACAAATTTCATCTGTTCTCAAGCACAAGCAACTCTAAGATAAATGGGTTCAAGGATCTTCAATGTGAAGAGTGAATATCCAAGCGTATACTGGGAACACCTGACTTGGACCATGGACGCCTCACACAGATTTCTGAGGAGTTCGGACAACTCCGAAATCATCTTTTACAGGAAGAGACCAGAGAATTTGACTCAGTGTAAAACTGGCACAGGCAGAAATCTCCCCAATTACAGATACTCAAGCGCATTAGTTAAAAAGAGATTAGAGTGTGACTAGAGAGAAGTCTCAAACTCTTGTTATATACTTAAATTTCTCTCCAAGGATGGAACAACTGCTATCACCGTGCATGACTGGCTGTAGAGGGAGAGAGCGAGTGAAAGACTTAGAAAAGCACCTTCCCTTCGTAGTCCTCCCGCTCCCAAAATGGTTCCCAAGGAAAACTACTGACAGACTAAGGTTAACTGCTTTGAAAGGGCTGTGTGGGTGGACCCATTGTCTTCAAGTTCAAGCTTTTTCCTGCAGAAACTGCCAACAGTTATGCCAAATATAACAATTGTTTTGCAAGGTGGATAAACGTCTTCCAGACTGAAAGGGAGAAGTCGTACTGTTGTTGTCTGTGCACAGACAGCTAAGCAGTGAAGAGCAATGCTAAACAACCACGATACCCCAGAACACACAAATACTGCGTAACAGTGACAGAAAGTGCTAGAATTCAAAACAAAAATTACCTTCACCAAATCGGTTTTGTCGTAGTCTTCTCTCTGGTTGTAAATACACTGATTAATGACGCCATATACTTTTTCCAGGTGATAAATGTCAAATCCCTTCGTTATCTCAGTGACAAAGCATAACAATTTCTGAAGACAACAATGGAGCAAAACAACAACTTTAGAATAGTACCAGATCCTTTGAATACGCTCTATATGTTTTCGGAGGTTGAACAGTAACAATACAAGTGAGAGCCTACTTTTTCTTACGCTATTAAATAAAATGTGACACTTCAGAGAACAGATTAAATATCCCATGAGATTTCAGCAGGGAAAATGAGTTAATTTTTCATATTTCAGAGAAAGGAAAGGCTGAAATTTCGGACAATCTTTTACTACTAACCAATCTATCACATCAGTGGTTGTAATTGTAAGTCGACTGCTCCCAAAGCAGCAGGGAATGACACGATCCTCTTTGTAGGACAGCTGCTGCCACAGCAAAGCCACTGTTGCATTTCATTAGAGAAGCACTGCAGCAGCGTGGGGCACTGTAAAAAGGCTGCAGATCTTGTAGATACAGCTGTGCCAGCTGGAAAAGGAAGCACCCTTAGGTGATTACCTTTACCCACGTGTGCCATGCCTACAACTCTGCTGGCAGAACAGATTGCTCAAACGCCCAGAGCAAAGGTGGATTAGTTTGCTCAATCCTACCTTTAAATTCAGGGGTGGGTAAATAGCAAAGCGACTGCTTGTAGCAATCACCTCTCTCTCACACAGTCATTTCTATTACCAAAGATGCAGAGATGATAATCTCTGGCACAGCAACAGTGGCAAGCTAGTGGCAGCACCTTCTTCCACTGCCACAGCTGTCCATTACCTGTGTGAGCCTGCAAGCATGTAGCTTTAGGGAGCAGCCATACCAAATGGAAATACTACTGCCCCCTGGAAATAATGCTGCTTATCATCTTATCAGCAAACTCTGCCTCCTTCATGTACATATATATATATATATATATATATATATATATATATATATATATATATACACACACACAATATAAGAAATTCTAATACTGCACTTTCAAGGAATTTCAGAAAAGTAGTCACTTCTCCATGGCTAGCTAGTTTACGTCAACCTGCTAACTTCAGGTTTAATATCATCACTGCAAGAAATAAAGATCCTTTTCAGGTTCTTAATACATCAAAGCATGAAAAAAAATCCCCAAATAAAAGCCCTCAAACCCATCATAAGAATTATGAATCATTAAAATGATATCCATAATAGTACTAGCAGGTTGTCAGTGTGGTATTTTAAAATTCAGCAAGGCCTTTTGTCTTAAAAATTAGGCAAAGAATCTGTCTCCTAAACTACAGATAACCAGAAGCAAATGGTAGCCTACAGAAATCTCCATGAGGTGTGGAAACTAAACAGTCACAGTGCATTACAGGCTGAATTATTTCACTATCTGTATGTCCTTCCAATTAATTGTTTTAATTGGCATTGGTTAACAATGGGCTTAATTTGCAATTTTACATGACGCAGGAATATGTCCTATTTGAGCATTAAAAAAAAGCTGAAATTAGACATACTTTGAGCTCATAGCGATCCACAATAACTATGTAGTCTGTCTCCGTAGGGACTTGTACAGTGTTCTCATCACTTATCTGTTGTTGGTCTTCTTCCCAAGAACGTTCAGGAGTCACCGCTTGAAATGCCCAGGAATCTGGAAGGACACAGATTTCTTCAGTCAGGTTTTCTGTTTATCTAGAATACAGTCTCAGTGAAGTATCCTGTACCTGCCAAACAGTCTCTTTCTACAAATACAGAGACAGAATTGTTATCGTCTTCACTGAGAAATACTTGGCTTCTCCCTTCTTTCCAGCTAAAGTCACTGCTCCACAAAAATTAGAAACTAAGACAAAAAAAGCAAACAAAAATACCCACAAACAAACCAAAAGCACTAATGAAAAGCTTAATAGTGGAAAAAAATAGTCATGTTGCCAATTCAGGTTAGGGAACACATCTTAGAGTACAACATTAGGGCTTAAGTCTCCTATTCCACATGTTACTCTGGATCCACGCATCTTGAAGTGCAGCTTTTTCACCTAAGCTGCTCGTTATTGGAAAGCACCTCGTACAATAAAAGAATGTCAGTGACTGCTGGCTTTCAGTTAGGTACCATTAGAAAAAAACAGACTTCAGAATCAAAAAAACAGCACCTACAGAAACATGCGGGCTTGGCTTGCACAATTAGAGGAGCAACATCATTACGGAATAAACTGTGTGGTGACTTTTGAGAGCTGTAACAGAAAAAATAGAGTGAAATTGAAGGCTAAAGCTAATAAATAGTGCAATCCTCCTCAGCAAGAATAAGGTGCTAAAGGATCCGTTGGACTTCTCCCTTACCATTTGAACTTGGATTTTCATTAGTTATAGTTCCCCATCTTGGTGGGGAATATCCACAAAGCTTAGCACTTTCCTTTTCAGTGTTAAGTTTTACTTGACAGATGTCAGAAACATGTTTGTCCACAAACTCTTCTTCATCACTATCGTTTTGGTCATCTGTTGGTACTCTGTTCTCTGTATCGAATTGAGAACTCCTTCTTCGCTTTGCTGCAGCATGCGCACAGTTGTTCCTTCTGCACTTTCTTTCTGACGCACCTACAAAGAGACAGCATAAAAAAGTAATCCAAAACATAACCAAAAGAATTCTTTCTTCAAAATCCATTATCTTCATCTTACTTGACTGACAAGGAAAACAAAGGAACTGAGCTACCACTGCCTACATATGCTGAGAAAAGAGTTGAAAGTTAATGGGGTCAGTTTGCTATTAAGATTAAAAACAAGCAAACAAACCACACACACTGCTATGGAATTTCATTCACTAAACAGTCACTTTCAGGATTTTACATGCTGAGGATTCTTACTTTGGATTGGCAGTATTAATACAACGTGAGGTTATTTGATAAAGTCACTGTCTTACTGCATGAACTAATACAGATGAACATCATAAAAGCCTCTGGAAATAAGCTCTCCTTCGAGTCTGGTATCAAGCTGAAGACTTCAAAAGCTGAATACATGTTTGGAAGAGATTAATTAATGAGACAATTTTAAGGGAATATTCAAAGGAGAAAAAACGTGAAGACTTATACCTCGTATGCTTCCTGATTCGGTAAACCTTTTGTGAAAAAACAAACTTTGTGGTTTTGCCCAACATTCGTAGTATTCATATAGTATTGCAAAAGGATATGGGTGGAGTCCATGGCAAAATTCCCACTCTCACTAGTTAGACTTCCCTCCTTCAACTGGAAATCACAGTATGAGGTAGCTAAGATTTTAGCATTTGGGGAAGGGAGGGGTGGAGTGGGGGTAAAAATACCATTTTGCATAATTAAAAACTAGTTAAGTATTCAGAAACTGCCATCCACAACATTTTTTACCTCAAGAATTAGCAATTTAGGGGCGACTAAATGGCAATTGGGCCGTCAAAGTTTTTGTTTGTTTGTTTTGTTTTATTTTGTTTTTTGTTTTTTTTGTTTTTTATATTGTAAACCAACTTTCTTTGAACTTTAATTCATAACTATATTGAATGGATGACCTCTGGATTTCTCTCTCACATTTTGAAGTAAATTTGAAAACAAAATACCTCTGGCATAAAGAGCCAGGCATCAGAGACACCTGTTGCGCCTCAAGGACAGAGAAGGTATGAATGACAAGAGCAGCTGAATAAAATGCAACTTACCATTAGAAATGGGTGTACTGGCATCTACAGGTGCCGCTGTCATCGCCTCATTTTCATTACTCTCTTCATCTGGTTTGTCGTCTTCAGTAGCAGGGTTCTGCTGTGGTGACTTGGAGTTGTCACATGGAGCACATGCTGGAGAGGTGCGACCTTGCATTAAAGAATAGATACCAAAGATCTTCGTTGTGCATTTTCAGTTACAAATGCAGAGACAAGTCTTAAAATCCTTAGCGTTAAAGCACGTACCTCTTTTCTCACGAGATTCTTTAATTTGTTCACAAAGTCGTCCAAACTCTGTATCCATTTTGTTCCTCACCATTGAATATGCAGTGTCTTGCAAAACATAGGCTCTTTGACAATCTGAAATTTTACAGACTTTAACTGAATGTTGTCTACCAACCAATGAAACTGTTTTGATCACAGAAAAAAATTGCTTTCTTCATAGGTTGGTTCCGAAAGGTTATCTCAGTGAATATTTTCAGCATATCAACATAGAAGTTAATTAAAACAAAAGCACTAGTTCCTTGGGAACATTTATATCACAATTCCATGCCCAAGTAGCAAAATGATAAAATATTTACAATGTGGTAAGAGATGTTCTCTGTGGATGTCCAAAATCATCGAATCCATCCAAAGTCTATTGTCCGCACACAGCACTTATCCATCTATACGTTTGACAGATTTTTTAAACTAGGGCTAAAAAGCACATCCTCACTTGTAGATCTTTGATCTGGGTAGTACTCTAAGGCATTGTTACAGATTAGATCGATGTCCTTCAGATAGTCTCCTGCAGCGGGGTACTGGCACGAGTCAATTTGAGTCAGAACTGTTAAAAGATCCATCGGCTCTTTAATCCTTGTGGCATAGTCAGGTACCTGCAGATCAAATACAAGCATTCAGAGGTTTTCTTAACCTTGCACACTGTCTACCAAAATTACTCTGAAAACTTTAAATAAACGACTTCCTAAAAACCCTGAACATTTGCGATGCATCAGAAGATGCTGAAATTAACCAGTTTGCTTCTCAAAAATGGAAGGGCTCTTTCAACTGGCATTAGAGCTGCTAGGAGAGGACAACAAGAAGTAGGGACGTCAGAAGCACGTGCATGGTACAGAAGAAACACTGAGGGTGGGAGATTCATTTCACTTTGCTTCAGAAAATCACAACAGTGAAAGCTGAGTAAGCCATCCAACATTCTTTTTGCTGTCGACATTGAGGAAAAGGTGCATGAATTGCACCTGTGAAGTACCTATTGCAGGCATCTACTTTAGAATGAGATAACTGGGCCCAGAGGTGCTGATTTCTTCCCTCAGACCATAAGAGGAGCCTAATGACTAGTTCAGATGAAGACATATGTATCTGTCTAGATTTTTCACAGCTCAAGAACCTAGGAGAAAAGGGGAAGAAAAGCCAGTGGATGCCCACGTGAAGAGGCCTTTGCTGATCCGCAGGTATAGTCAAGTTACACCTGTCTTTGAAATATACGCCCCTAGTTTAGGCTTATCTAATCAATTAAGGAGAAAAAGGGATCTAAGCAGCCTATTGGAGGAAAAAGAAAACACACTGCACTTATGGTTGATTCCTCTTGAGGAGTTCCAGATGAAACAGAGAACAGGATCTCAAAACTTATTTTTACAAACTGCTGCTCCTATTCCTGTTACCACAGTAACTGACAGTCCAATAAAGGGCTTTAGACTTCATTAAAGTAGTCCTGTAAGTACTGTTTGTAATTATAAGGAAAGATCTCTGTGCTTTTCAGTGCTGTGACATGCCTACATATCAAAGCCTTTTCACGAACAGACTGTGTTGGCATTTGGACTGGCTTCTTAGAATGAAACCAGGGCTTTCAGCGAATAATCCGATAAGAGACATCTGAGAGTCAGCAGAAGTAAAAGCACTGCCTCTGCTTCTTGCAAAATCCTAATAGTGCAGCCCTAAAAACAAAGTTGAACCTTCCCCAAAACGCTGAGAAATACGAACGCTGAGAAGTTACAGACACACACAGATCAGCACTAGTTTACCTTCTGTGGGTCAACGGGCTTTGCAAATTCCCTGAAACGTCTGTCAGTGGCAAGTCTGTGAGTAACGTCCCTCAAGAAAATTCTAAGTTCACGCAAGGCATCCTCCTCTTCCTCCTCCAGCATCCCTACTTCTTCCTCTTGTGGCTTCTGAGGCTCAGCTGGTGGTGCTACAGGCAGGACTTCCAATGTCCGATCAACTTCAATTAACCAGGAAAAATTAGCCAATTTACAGTACTCAAATACAAGCATATGACAAAATTACTGACAGAAAATGACCACCAAAGCAAATCCCAAAGAGCTAGTAACTTCGATAGGAAAGTTTTAGATGTACTTCTTATATCCTCCTCACCTGTTTTCTTTACAGGAGGCTTAGCCACTTGATTTAGAATTAGGTCCTCAAAAAAAGCTGCTCTCTCTGCCCTACCAGGCAACTCAATATTGCACACTTCTCCAAATTCCTTATTAAATAATTTTTGGATCTAAAGCAGAAGGAGGAAAGACATTTCAGATTTAAGGCCACAAAAACTCATCTTCTATTCCAAAAAGATGAGTACCTTTTAAAATGAATAATAACCTGAAGAACACAAACTGAAAAAAGTTATCTTCCTGGCCTTAAATGGCTACATTTTCACAGGCTGGCATGGCAAATTCAAATATCACCTTTAAGAATCACCTGTAGAATTAAATCTTGGTGAAGGGATTGTACGCTACACTGATAAAGTAATGGCTTTCACCACATCCAACATCGCTTCCTTTGTATTTACTGGCCCTGCTGCATCCTTTACTTAGAACCTTTATGGCTATAGAGGGAAGAGAAAGGCTTCAGCAGACAAGTGAGGGCTTTTTGCTGAGTTTTTATTTCTCTACCAAAAGGTGTCTGAAGTAGCTAGTACCTCTACATCTTCCTCCATTTTCAATTTCTAGTATTAAAAGGTAGGTAAGGAATTTCACTACTTATTTTAGAAGGAATTTAGAACCTGTACAAAAACTTCTGTGGGAACTCAAGCACTTTCAAAGCAGTTGATAATAAACACATCTAGGTAAGACCTGTTCTCTTCCCCCAGTAACTGAGACAAAATAATCGGAATGAGAACAGCGTGTTCCTGTTTTGGGCACCTTCCCTTAATGTAAACTCTCAGAAGTCAATGAAGTTCTGCATGTACTTTTACTACAGTTTATTTAGGAATACAACTAGAATTCCATTCCAAAGTTACTTGAGCAGAAATTGGAACTCAGCTTTCCAGCTTGGAAAGCTTTGGCCTATATGAAGAAAGAAACTGATTTTTTTTTTTTTTTTTAATCAAACTGTTTCAATTCTCTACTAAATTGCATTATTAGCAGTTTACCCAACATAGCATGGAATGGCAGACTGTCAGAAGAAATCTCTTCAGTAAAAACATCTTCTTGTCATTTCAAGCACTGCATATTCTTGACTGAACCACTTTGTAGCCACCAGAATTATTGTATTAATTTATTATTTGCATGCATGAGAAGGGGGTGAAAGTCACTTGCTTGACTCAGAAAAAACCTTAAGCAGATGCTTTCACAGTATTCTTTTTCTCTAAGCAAATTTTAAGTGATTTGTTAGGGTGCCTGAGTAATAACAGTAGGCATTTAAGAAAGCGCAGCATTTTGATGCTGAAAGCATTCATAAATTACAAGACACTGAAGAAATAGTAAGAAAAGTATTGACAAATACCTCTTCTGGGAGATCTGAGTGACATACATCAGACGTAGCAAGCAGCAAAACTGGCGAAAATGCTGGAAGAGTTAGAGTTAGAAAAGTAAGTTTCAAGGCAGGTCCAACGTTGTCCCACCATAAATGGATATCTGGGACATAAATTATGCTTGGTGCTGTCTTCTGAGCATTTCGGATCAGCTAGTGAAAAGGAAAGCTTGGGTAAGAAAACTAAAACACGTAGAATAACCTGTTAATACATAGCTACATAGCCACCTGACTGCCCCATGAAAGGAAACTATGTGAACAGAGTGGCAAGCATCCTTTCACATAAGGAATTTCTCTGTGCACCCTTTCAGATTACCAGTATTCGAAGAACTCTAGTCAGAAGATGGGAAGGATATATTCAGGCAGTGGCTAGACACCGTAGCTATATGGCCACAGCCACAATCATCGCATAACAAAGAAAGGAAATGTCCCTCTTATGGGACACATCAGTATTCAGTCGTGTAACATGTCTGTCCTTACTTGTATGGCTCTCAAATGTTCCCACTAAAGGTAAAAATATTTAAAGGTAGTGATGCCAAACAATAAAATGGATTTCCTGCCTAAAAGTAAAAACACCAGATCTGTTTATTTTTTCTAGTTAAAACCACATCAGCATGCAAATGAAGTGTTTAGTGAATGTTAATGCTTTTATTGCACATACTGCAACGGCACAAGTTGTGTATGTCCGTGTGAAAACAAAATAAACAGAAGCCCCAAACCTTGGTTGCCTTACTAATACAATTTAGAAGAAGGCTACAAAAAGTAGCCGACATGCAGTCTGATACAGAGCCATCTACTGGGAGCACACAGTCTTCGGAGGCAATGAGAACTACTTTCTGGATCCCAGGGAGATGAGCAGCATTTCTTTCCACAAAGAGATGTTTATTAGCAACACCGCCCAGCTTCCTGAGCTGCTAGCAACATCATCACTGTAAAATTGGGTATGGAAAATGTGGACATGTACAACATCCAGATTGTTTGTGGTTTTGTCTAAAAGAAAAGGGGATTTTCAGACAGAAGCAAACATCCCAGCACATTAAAACAACGCCACCTCCATTACCAATGAATTTTGCTCACCTTACTTGCAACTCGATTGATCCTTTATATACAGTCAGTGAATCCGATGAGAATAAAAAGAAAAAAGGTACCTGTCTGCAGATCTCTTCTGGCGGTGCAACGTTTGTAAGCAGAACAGAAAGGTCCAGGGTGTGAACAGGAAACTTCTCCAAAGCATGCAACACCACGGGTGCCACGTAAGAAACCTGGCCGTACCCTTCTTTTCCTACTATTAGCAGACGGGGCCGGCGTGATGTTGGTTCACAGAAAGCACTCCTAGAACAAGAGTAAAGAAAACAAGTTTATAAATGAGGTGCTGAATAGACACACACAGATGTTCCAAGTAATTTTCCTATAGACTTACTTTTCCATCCCCAAATAATCCAAATGGTAGCGGTACATTAAATACATGTAAGATTTCCAGTTAAGTTATTCAGTCATTCCAATTGTTTCATCTTCTTCCCTTGTGTTTCCTATTCTTTACTGAACCAAGACTGCAAATTAATATCCCTGCAATCTTGCTTTACTACTAGGAAATAAATTTGTGAGGAGCATTTGTTTCCCCACTACAATCAGGCTGTACCTTTGCTGGCTTAAATCAAAGATGCTAGAGACTTAGCCTTGCTCTAGAGGACAGAAAATCTTCTGGACAGCACAGCAATAGAAACTGAGAAAAATAACTGATCCAGCTGTGACAACATGATCTAACTTTCCAACAGTGGGCTTGCATGACTTCCATACTAAAATACCACAAGATTAACACAACTTGGTGGCTTAACAAATAAAGACACCATTCAGATTTTTCTCAAGGTGTTTTAACAAGCCATTTCTCAGTTTTCTTTCTGCTACACAATTCACCATTGGTTTAAGAATCCTGGAAAACAGAAGGGCAAAAGGTGGCAACACAAACCCATAAAGTTGGGGTATTTTTAGCTAAAAGGACAGACAGGACATTTATGTGGTCTTGAGTCTTTCAAAGAATGCCATGGATTAAGTCAACGTGTTCTGGTAGTCTACGGATCACTTTGGCTTAGGAAGAGAAGCCTGGGCTTTTCAATTTGGTCATTCAGAGCAACTTCATTACCACTTTAGTCCCTTCACCCTTTCTCCTTGTGAATACCAAGCACCCCTTCAACACACAAACTTGATGTTACCCCTTCGTCTACCACCCCTCGCACTTTTAACAGCTGGAACTGTTTACAAAGACTCAGCAGTCCTGAGAATCTAAACATAACAGGGATCTATCTTTCTTTACCTGCTGAAACAGAGGCGTTTTTTTCTCTGGTCCGTCAGGCATTCCCTCTTTTAATTCATCTCCAGAAACCAAGGATGCATCGTCATCACTGTCGAACGTATCATCTTGTAAAATAGGATTTAAATGGTCTGAAAGACAAAAGAGGTTTGTTAACTTTTCTGAATAGCCTTTGTCTCGTTCTCTTACATGAATACAGCTTCTAAATCAGTGCCAAAACCCTTTCTTCATTTGAGAGCACACACTGAAAGCTATTTCCTAGAGTTCATCCCACCACAGATCTAAGGAGATGGCACAAGGCCCTACAAAGCTGTACTAAGTCCCACTGATGTGTACGTATAAGGTACGCTACTCTTGGTGATTTTTTTCTCCCCCTTAGAATAAAGGAGATTACAAACAATTTCCGCAGTTGCTAAATAGCTAAAAACAAACAAACAAACAAACAAACAAAAAAAAAAAACCAAGACCATTTCTTTCTGGAGGAGGTTCCCACAATGAAAGCACGGGGATTAAGGATGTGATGGCCACAGAATTCCATTCATCTAGTAAATATCAGTGCTAATTGATCTCACATGCACATGTATAGTACGATCTACAAACATTTAAATTAGGAGACTGGTTAAAAACGATGATAGCTAAAACAATATTTAGCTTAGACCAGTTATACTTGTATCCTGGTCCCGACATTCTTCAGAAAGGAATTAGAAACATTGACCTAGAAATGCTTCCCCTCCAAATATCTGAGTTTTGATTTTTTAAAGAAAAATAGGTGCCTTATACTTCAAACCTCAAGTCAACCTCTACAAATGCTAATTATCTTAGCTGCCGTCAGAAGCAGGATGCTTCAGTAGAGAACGCATCGTCCTTTACTGTGTATTGAGTCATTCAGGGCTTCCATTTGGCATTTCAGTTTCGAATCCAGAATAAAACCTATGCGTTATCTTCCAGACATGCCCAAAAGAAAGACATGCACATGCAAATAATAAAATTCTACCATCATTATGTCTGAAAGGTTTAAGTTGATTGCACAAACCACAAGTTTTTGCTTTAGCAGAATTATAAAGAAGTGGATGCTGTGGTTATACCTTGCTGTCGGTCCTCCTTTAGTGCGAGCTGTGCATGCGGGAAGATCTTCTGCACAACTTGTAAAATATTCGCTCCTGATCTTTTAAAAAGTGGCTTGAAAATGGGTGATAGTGCTTGTCCGGGTGAAGCCACGATCCTGTTTGATGCCGGAACAACCTTCTTCAGAGCCATGAAAAAGTCCTTTGCTTTTATTTTAATAGAAGCAACCTCTCCCTACTTGCATAATATAATGCTTTTTTTTTTTTTTATATAATGCTTTTTTTTTGCTTTTATTTTAATAGTAGCAACCTCTCCCTACTTGCATAAATCTGAGGATAGCATCGACGTAGAGAGCACAGCGCAGCTTCAGTACATAAAGATTTGATATCTGCACCACAGTATCCTAACAAACAAAAATCAAACATTACATCAGTCAAGGCCCAGGTTTACAACATGCAACATTTAAAGAATTTGTAATGCCAAAACCAAACAGGTTAACAGGGAATTCAAAGTGCTACCGCTCTGCAGGGAAGTTTCATGTTGCGCACTGTCTGATATCCTGCGCTTATGCAGCTGAAGCAGACTCCTCATCAAAAACTATACTCTTGAGGAAGATGCCCCAGAACCATTTAACGTTCTCAGACAACAAAAAGAACGACAACAAAGAGTAAATAGATGAAAGCATCTAACTCTGATTGCTATGAAGGCGTGCCAGCTGCCTCGTTGACTAGTTGTGCAACAAGGCACAAGAGCTTGGGTACTGCCTGGTACAAGCTAAGGTTCTTTACAACTTGCTCACAAGCAAGAATCCATTTTGGTTTCAGTCTTACCAATGCATTTCTCAGCTAGTTCATCAAGCAACATGTCCGGTGGCTTAGGGGTCCAGTCACGAGTATGAATCTTGAAAATTTCTTTTCTAGCCTGGAAGCAAAATCATTGCGTTTTAGCTTGTCCCAAGTTTTCCTTAAAAATACCAAGAAACAAACAAACCAAAAAGCAAGCAAACAAATAAACAAACAAAAAAAAACCAGTCCTTCCTCAAAACCCCTCATCTATTAATACGCTTTTCTTATTTGCTCAACTTTCAAGTATTTTACAGTTATTTAATATACACTCTGCATTTTCAACCAGGAAATTGAATATTTCTTATTTGTTATACTGAACTTTTTCTAGGAACCTACAATGAAAGAAAAGGCATTTATAGCTTCAATAACAAGTTTCCAAACTACGGGACCTAATGACCCAGAGGAAAATACTGTAATGAAAAATTTATCCAGAAACATTTCTTTGTTGTCCAAAAATCTTCTCTAAAACTTAGCAAGCTTTCATTGTGACAGTCTCATTACTTCATCACATTTGCTTTTCAGGCTGTAAATTCACAGAAAGCACTTCTGGCACAATGCTTCAAATTGCTACAATTACTATAAAGAAGAAAATAATTATGACTCAAACTACTACCACCGATCCGGGGCACAATCAAATGCAAACACGTCCCCTATTCATTCAGAAGTGAAGGATTGAGACCAAAAACACAACTTCATGATGAAAACGCCCAAGTGGACTAAATAATTAAGCAAACAGGTACAACTTTGCAGTGTCTCCACATATCACTCTTTTGTTCAAGTTGTCAATTATTTTTTTTTCCTATAAAGTTGGACTTTGCCATGGTAGCACTAACATTCAATTTAAGTTCTCACCTCTTTATTTGGCAAGTTGAAGAGGAACTCTCTGCCAAAGCGTCCTGGTCTTCGTAAAGCAGGATCTATAGAATCCAGTCTGTTGGTAGCTCCGATTACCACGATCTCCCCTCTGTTATCTGTGCCATCCATAAGCGTCAGAAGAGTTGAAACAATGGAACTAATAGAAAAATATAGTTTTTATTTACTGGTTCAGTAAATTTTATTACATTCCACGTGACTTTCTTGATGCCGGAACAACCTTCTTCCTAGTAGTCATTCAAAAGTAAGAAAAAAATAGTCTACCAAGTCGGGGTTTTTTTTGGTTTGATAATAAATCTGCAGACTGGTAAGTCATCAAGCACTTCAAGACTGTTTGATATAATCTCTACAGGAGGAACAGCCAGTGTTGGAAATGAAAAAAAGCAGCCCGTTTCTTCAGAGTCTTAAGCCTATGCTACTAGGAAATAAAAAACAACAAACAAAACAAAACAAGAGGAGAGGAGAACAACAGCGGGAAATTTACCTATTCTCCAGGTGTTCAATTGCAAAGCCTCCTCTGGAGGATCAACAGCTGTGAATTCAGCGTGCTTAGGAGAAATCAGATCTACGTCTGAACCACAACTATTTCAGCAGTATCACTACCATGTTACTCTGAAGAAGCAGTCAGCACCCTTTCTATGTTAGGAAATAGCTGAACAGAGTCTGTTATTCACGTGAAGTAGTCAGGCAGGTTTCTTTAGGAAGGCTGGGTTTCACTAGAACATTACTAGCCTGTAAGCCTCATGGCATCACCTTCCATCTTGACTGCTAAACCTCCTTGTCCCCTACTATCTTCTTTGCCAAGGTACAGCTGTCCACATTTACTTTTCCTACTTGGCTGGACTGAATTTAAGAAGGGATCTTGCATCTAAGAAAGGGAACAAAAGTTGCTGCCCAGCAGCCTCTGGCTCAGGGAGGAGTGGGAAAGCTCTGTGCAGCCCCCAAGGGCCGTGCAGCAGGAGGCAGGAGGTGCTCCAGGCTCACAGCAGCAGTTCCCTTGCGGCCTGTGCAGGGAGAGGCCCCTGGTGGAGCAGGCTGTCCCCCTGCAGCCCATGGGTCCCCCGTGGAGCAGATCTCCACGCTGCAGCCCCCCTGTGGCTGGAGGAGCCCCCGGTGGAGCAGGTGGCTGTGGCCTGGAGGAGGCTGCGGCCTGTGGAGAGCCCCCGCAGGAGCAGGCCCCGGGCTGGACTGGAACAGGCTGTGCTGAGCCTGCTTTGCCCGTGACGCTCCTTGTGGAGTGATCTCCCTGTCCTTCTGGCAGCCCTTGAGCCCTTTCCAGCCTCTTTTCTCCCCTTGGCATTGGAGGAGGGGCAGGGAGAGAGCGCTTGTGCTGGAGCTCAGCTGCCCAGCTGAGGAAAACCACCACGGTTTGCTCTCTCTTGCCGCTGCTGCAGCACACTGGTAGCAGCCAGCAGCATCTGTTCTTCGAGCCTCAGCAAGCCCACAGCATCTTCCTTGAAGGGATCCCTTTCCTTCACGCCTGCCAGGCGCCGCCTCCAGAGGCTGAGGGCTTGTGCCCCGTTTGCAAGCGCTTTCTCAGTGCCCCCTTCCCCAGAGAAGGATCCCAGCTGCTTGGCTTCCCTGCCCTCTGCTGCCAGGCTCCCGCAGCTGCTATCCCAGCAGCGCAGCAGCCAGCTGACAATGTGCTCGCCTGGAGGACAGCTGCAATCTTGTCCCATGGCTCGCAGCTCGCCCAGGGATGGGGATCACCTGCTTGCTGCTGCTTTTCTCTCTGCTCTCCTTTCCAACAGCCTCCTGTTCCCTGGGATGGCCCTACCTTGGGGTAGGCTGCCTTGCCTTCCTCTTGCTCCTTCCCCTTCTTGGGAGGACTTTCTGCCCTTCCAAAACGAGATGACTTCTGCATGCATTCCTTCCCCTTGTGTGTATTGGCGCCTGAGACAGCACCGGGGTAGTCCCCGGAGCCAGCTCTTAGGGCCTGTGCCAGGCTTGGAGGGGCTGCAGGGAACATGCCAGGGGCTCGAGGGGCTGCAAGGCGAGTGACAAGGCTTTGAGGGGCCTCAGGTCCCAGCGCAGTGGTTGAAGTCGATGCAGGGAACATCAGAGTTGTTGGAGGGGCTGCAGGTAAAATGCCAGGGGTTGAGGGGGCTGCAGGGTGCTGAGTCACAGCTTTGCATCAGGTCAAGACGCATTTTCCTAGAACCATCCATTTCCTCCTGAAGGGGCTGAATAGCATGGAACGGTCTTCAAAATGCACAGAGCAGACCCCAGCAAACGTAGGGATGCTGCTACCAAGTAGGTAACTATTTTGTTGCTGTTCTTAACATTGCTTCACAACAACAGATGCAAACATGATAAGATTAAATAATAATCATTATAATTTTATAGTAATAAAACAACGCCATACTGTACAACACAGTCAATAAAGTGGATTGAATGCAATAAAAATAAAACCCATTTATCCCATCCCAATGAGTTCCTATCCCCATCATCACTTCCCATCCCACTGATCATTTCCTATCCCAACAACGTCCCAGTTCTGATCCCAAGGCTGAATTCCCAACTCCCACCCACCCACCCACCCAGCCAGCCATGCACCCATTTTCTGCATTTTCAGGTCACAAGACTCTGATGAAGGCCACCTCAGCCTTTACCCCGAAAAAAAAGCTGCGCTTTATTGTGAAAAACTTCACTTTTGCACAACACTGCAGACCCAGCCAAGATGGTCCTGCAAGACAAGGTGAAACAAACATACAAAACCCATATGGAGGTAAATTGGTTCATCTAAACAAATTCCTACCACGAAATCCTGATCCTCAATCTCAGCACCGATGAAAAAAGAGGATACAGTTCCCTCCTCCAAGGTCCCTCTCTGTCCCTGCTCCCTGTGGGCTCCTCTCCATGGCTGCAGCTGTGGCCCGGGGCCTGCTCCTGCGGGGGCTCTCCACAGGCCGCAGCCTCCTCCAGGCCACAGCCACCTGCTCCACCGGGGGCTCCTCCACCCACAGGGGGGCAGCAGCGTGGAGATCTGCTCCATGGGGGACCCATGGGTGCAGGGGGACAGCCTGCTCCACCAGGGGCCTCTCCCTGCACAGCCCGCAGGGGAACTGCTGCTGTGAGCCTGGAGCACCTCCTGCCTCCTGCTGCACTCACCTTGGGGGCTGCAGGGCTGCTTCTCACTCCTTGCTCTTCCAGCTTCTGTTGTGCAGCAGTATTTCCCCCTGCTTACATCTGCTCTCCCAGAGGTGCAAACAACATCGCTTATTGGCTCAGCTCTGGCAAGCGCCGGGGCCCTTTTGGAGCTATCTGGAGCTGGCTGTTGTCTGGCCTGTTCTCACAGACGCCATCCCTGCAGGCCCCTGCTACCAAACGTAAATCCGATCGAAGTGTATGCAGCAATTACAAAGCCGCTGTGCTTTGGGCTGTCACGATCCTTCTGCAAGTGCAGGGGAGGTGCAGGGTTGCTTTGCATTTCCAAAAGGAGGAAGAAAGCCTCCAACCCCACTGGACCTCAGCCACTTGCAGGATCCAAGCAACGCTCCCCACTTTCAGTTATCTCCCTCCCATGCACACAGTGGGAGCAAGGTTGAACAAGCACATTTTTGAAAATGTTTATCTTAATGAAGAATAAAAGAAGTCTACAACACCCAATCCCTCTGTGCACCCAAGGCAAAAATCGTGGACTATTGTGCCTCAACACTATTTTCAGACCCAATTTGTCAAGTCATCTAGCAGAGGATTTCTCTCTTGTTCACTCACTAGCTTAGTAGAGCACCAGTTTACATAGGTGCTGGAGCAGATTCCTCAACCATCTGAAGGGACTTGATCCCAGAAAAGTTCAAAACTGCAGATGACTCATGATTTTGTGGTGAAGCATCTATTAAATGAGAGCTGTTCCGCTTAGGGCACAGTGAGACAATGTGAGAAGAACCCTGTATCTCACTGATTGAGGCTTTATAACTCTACAGAATTGTCAGTCAACAATAAATGGAAAGTGCAGGAGATATGTTCTTTCTTCCTCCTTTCCCTGCCATACATTAGCAGAGAGATTGTGGTGGGATATAGGTTCAGAGCCTCACAGAAGAAGGATTTGAACCCAGGCTCTCCACAGTCTGCACCACTGCCTTCCTGATGGCTTTTGACTATTTTAATTTATTTTTTTATTTTATTTTATTTTATTTTATTTTATTTTATTTTATTTTATTTTATTTTATTTTATTTTATTTTATTTTATTTTATTTTATTTTATTTTATTTACTGTATTAGTATTATTCTTCTTATTTTTCTGGATGGTGTCTAAGTCTTGGGGGGGAAGAACCAACTGTGGGAGGAGGGAATGCTACTACTGTCTGTGACAGTGGTGATTTCTGGACAGTGTTAGCAACAGAGCTTCTGCAGAGAAGAGAAAATGCCAGGCAGTCTCTCTTGGTATTCCATGTACTGAGTACTGAGTGCAGTTTTGGGCTCCACAGTGTAAGAAAAAGTATAAGAACAAACCAGTGCACTGTGATAAAGAGAGTTTAATAGGGTACAAAAGGAATAAAACCAAACAAAATAAGAAATGAGAATATTGATAATTTATAATGTATCATAGAATCATAGAATCATAGAATATCCTGAGTTGGAAGGGACCCTTAAGGATCATCAAGTCCAACTCTTGACACCGCACAGGTCTACCCAAAAGTTCAGACCATGTGACTAAGTGCATGGTCCAATCTCTTCTTAAATTCAGACAGGCTCGGTGCAGTGACCACTTCCCTGGGGAGCCCGTTCCAGTGTGCAACCACCCTCTCTGTGAAGAACCCCCTCCTTATGTCAAGCCTAAATTTCCCCTGCCTCAGCTTAACCCCGTTCCCGTGGGTCCTGTCGCTGGTGTTAATGGAGAAAAGGTCTCCTGCCTCTCGACACCCCCTTACGAGTATAAAATATAGAAATATTGTTTAATTAATAATATTAAATACTTATCATTTTATAATAATGAAACAATACCATACTGTACAACACAGTCAATAAAGTGGATTTCATGAAATAAATAATACAACCAGTACATTAAATACAATTTAAAAATTTAAATTTAATAAAAATAAAACTCAGTAAATTAAATAAAATTTGAAAATTTAAATTTAATAAAAATAAAACTCAGAAATTTAAATAAAATTTAAAAATTTAAATTTAATACAAATAAAACCCAGGAAATTAAATAAAATTTAAAAATGTAAATTTAATACAAATAAAACCCATTTTTCCCGTGCCAATGCGTTCCTATCCCCATCATCACTTCCCATCCCACTGATCATTTCCTATCCCAACAACGTCCCAGTTCTGATCCCCTCGGTGTCCCAGTGCAAGAAGAGCTGCAGGCAGAGGCCTTGCTGAGTGAGCACCTAAGGAGAGGAATGTAATCCAGAAGGCAGCAAAGAAGAGCAATGCCCCGAAAGAAGAGCTAAGTCTTGTCTCTCAGCCCTTTGGTGTCCCAAGCAGCAGTTGCCATGGGCAAGCTTTCCCAGCCCAGCTGCTGCCAGCATCCCCCCAGCTTGCCATTGCCACCTTCCTGGGTGAGGCGCGCGCGCATTTGCCATTGGCATTTGCCGTTGCCCATCCCTGAGAGTGGCAAGCAGTGCGTAGGTCCAGCACGAGAGAGGGGAGAGGGCAAGCGAGAGGGGCAAGGGCTGAGGAGCGTGGCTGAAGCTGGAGCAGGTGCCTGCAGAGGTCTCTGTGCCTGCCTGCGTGCTGAGCGGGCCTGGGTGCTGCGGGGGCCGTCGAGGAGAAGCCCGAGGTCGGTCACGGGTAGCCGTAAGAGTAGGCTCTGGCGTGGTCCTTCTGCCGCTGCTCGAAGAATTGCCCGGGGCCGATCCTCATGTGGTGGGCCGCCCGCTGCCGCTCCTCTTGGGCCAGCTTCTTGAGGCGCTCCCGCTCGGGACGCTGCTGCGGCGTGATGGGCACCGACGACTCCTGCTCCTCCAGCGGTGTGGGCGCTGCGTCGCCGCCCGCCCAGGGCCCCACGCAGGGCATGTAGTCCCCGCGGGGCTGCGCCGGACGCTGCAGCGTGCGCGGCTGCGTGGGCAGAGCCGTGGGCAGTCCCCTCCAGAGCGGGGGGCTCTGGAGGGGACTGCGAGGGGGACTGGGCAGGGCTCTCCTGAGGGCTGGGAGAAGTTGAGGCCTCTTGAGGGGAGCCAAGGGAGGCTGGGGCAGGGTTCTCTTGCGGGCAGGGATGAATTCCTGCTGGGGGGGCCTTTTGGGGAGAGGCTTGGGCATGGGTCTCCTGCGGGCAGGGTCGGGGGGGCTCTGGAGGGGACTCAGGCGAGGCTTGGGCAGGGCTCTCCTGAGGGCAGTGAGGAAATCAGGGTCGGGGGGGCTCTGGACGGGAGCCTGGGGAGGCTGGGGCAGGGGTCTCTTGTGGGCAGGGAGGCAGTCAGGGTCGGGGCGCCTCTTGAGGGGAGCCAAGGGAGGCTGGGGCAGGGTTCTCCTGCAGGCAGGGATGAATTCCTGCTGGGGGGGCCTTTTGGGCAGGGCTCTCCTGAGCTGGGGCCGGGCTGCAGGCTTGAGGGGGGAGCTGAGTGGCGGCACAGCAGCTGCAGGGGGCTGCAGCGCCCGCCCAGCCTGCACCTTGTCGGGGTGCAGCCCAGGGCTTGAGGGGACCTCACCCAGCGCTCTGGTGGCTGCCAGTCCCTGTGTGCTGGGCTCCTCGATGTCCTCGCAGAGGTCGGGCAGCTGCGAGAGGAAGCGCTTGAGGACAGGACTGCTGGGGACAGCGGCGAAGGCGTCCTGGTGCTCCACGGCATCCAGGCAGCTGAGCAGCTCCTCCAAGCCGGAGCTGTCCAGGTCGGCCGGGAGCTGGTCCTGCAGGTGCTGCAGCTGCTGGCTGTCCCCTGCCAGCTGGGGAAAGGCCTCGGCGAAGGCATCGGGGCCCAGCTCCAGCAGCTCCAGGGGCTCCTCAGGCACCTCTGCAAGTGTCGCCGCTGAGGAAAAAGCAAGCCAATGCAATCCCCCAAGCATCCCCCGCTGCCAGCTTTGCCATGGCTCCTGGGTGTGGGGCGCCCAGCGGCCGGCTGGGCCAGCCCCAAACTCACCGTCGGGCGTCGCCGTCTGGGTGCTGGCGGTCGCTGGAGCCTGGGCAGGCTCGGGGGGAGTGGGGCCGGGCAGCGGGGGCCCCTGGTCCTCGCTGAGCCCCACGGCGTGCAAGCAGGGCTCCGGCAGCTGCCCCCGGCTGCTGCTGAGGGTGCGGGGCGCGGGGAGCGCCTGCCCCCGCAGCGGAGGCCCCGGCACGAGGAGTGGTGGGGGGCCGGGGTAGGCAGGGGCCTGCAGCAGGCAGGTGCCTGCGGGGTGCAGGAGCTCCCCATGGAGCACGGCCCTGGGCCTCAAGCAGAGGGGAGCACCATCCTGGGGCACCAGCGTCCCCGTCCACATCAGCAGGGGCTGGGAGACACTGGGGGCACCCACAGGAGCGCTGTGGGGGAGCTGCCCCACAGCAGGGAGCTGCCCCACGGCGGCGGCGGGGAGCTGCCCAAGCTGCAGGTGGTGCCCCTGGGCTGGGAGGTGCCCCCCAGGTGGCAGCTGCACCCTGGCGGGGAGCTGCAGCACCTGCCCCTGGACCCCCGGCACCACGTGCCAGACGGTGGCCTGGGGCAGTGCGGAGGGGAGGGTGGGTACCTGGGGGGGCTGCAAGGGCAGCGCCATCGCTCCGGGGAGGGAGGGAAGCAGCCAGGCAGCCACCGTTGGCGGCACGGCTGGGACGACGAAGGGGGAGTTTTGCGTCTGCGGAAGCCGCGGAAGCCGTCTGGGGAAACCCTCTGTGGGAAAAAGGGCGCTGGGCTGAGCTCTGGGGCGCTGGGCTCACCAGCAGGGCCGCAGCCCCGGGAGGAGCGGGAGCCGGCTGCTGGACCTGCCATGGTGGCTGGAGAGTGGGGCGGTTGCTTGGGGAACGCGGGCAACGGGGGTTCCGTCCCAACGGCTGACCAGCCCCTCGCCGACATCTTGGGGAGGACTGCAGGCTTTGGAGCCAAGCAGGCTGCCCAGCGCAAGACTTGGCCATCCCCAGCAGGCTTTCCCTCCCACGCAGCACTTGCCATGCCCACGACGCTTCCACACCACCACTTGCCCGGCCCAAGGCTTGCCCAGCCCAGGACCAGCTTCTCGGCCTCAGCGGCAGTGCCCATCCTTGCCATTTCACCGCATGGCACATTCCCAGCAACCCAGACGAAATCTGCCCCATCAACACGAAGCGTTTCTTCAGCCAAAGAGACCTCGTCCCAAAGAATTCCCCTCTCTTGGAGGACTTCTCCAAGCACTTCCTTCCCCAGGGAATGGTACCCACCCCATTCAAGACTTCCCATCCCAAGGCTTTTGCTTCCCAGGGATTTCCTTCCTAGGGAACATTGCCCATTTCCTAGCCCAATGGCTTCCCACCCCAAGGAAGTCTTCCCATGCTGTAGCCCCAAAATGCCCCCAGAGGGCACCTGGCAGCTACTGGGAAGGAAATGAGCTCTGTCATGGTGAGCTAGCCGCTCAAGGCCCTGCTCTTTGGCCCAGGTGTCTGTGAGGCGGTGTTGGCAAGGAGTCCTGTTGTGAACATAAGAACATAACGTAACAGAAGAACATAAAATCACATAAGAGAGAAAAAAATATAGAATAACAGAACGCGACATAAGAACATCAAACAAAGACAACTCTCATGATGTGGTCTGATAGGATGGAGGAGAAAGCAGAAATCCAGCAATGCTGTCTTTCTTACTCCTCAAAACCAATTCCGTTGACAACTGGGAATGCTTCCAGCTGGAAAAAAATGCCAGAATGAAGTGGAGGACTCCTTGCCATCACTGTGTTTCTGGAGCACACCTCTACCTTTCTGTCCAACAGGGGGTTCTTCTTGGGAGATAATTGCCCAACATGAAAAAACACAACCAAAGCCAGAGGACCCATCTCCGCAACAAGACGATAAATAGAAAAGACATCTCTAGATGCAGACCCCAGAGCTCCAATTCACTATGTCCCACTAGTGGAAGTTATTTTTTAGGCTTTGTTTTTAAGGCCACTGGCTGCCTCCTCCCTTATGCTGCCCATTCTCCCTGTTGTCCTGTCTTCTTTCTCCTGCATTGCTTCCTTTCCTTGGTGGACCTTGCTGAGCTCTTTGATGTTTTGTTGTATATATATGTATGAAGACATAAACCTGTTAGAGAGTGTCGAAAGAAGGGCAACAAACAAGAGGGTCTCTTTTAAGAGGGGGATTGAGGTTTGTGGCAAGCTTTTGGTAGCAATTTAGGGGCTGCACTGTGCTGGACACAGCAACAGACGCACCATAAGCCAAAGTCAGACAATAAGCCAAGGTGTGTTTACGTGTGGTTTACTGTGGTTTAACGTGGTTTACGTATAGAAGAAAGTTTTTGCCTAGTGGTGAGTATACTGCAGATTTGCTGCATTGTTCTAAATTAAATAGCAAGATAAGTGATGGCATCGTAGGCTGGGAAAATATTTCTAGAGTATCAGCGCATTTTGAGCATCATTTTAACTGTTTATGCAAACATGAAGATTATTAAAATCAGTGTTTATTTATGTCTGTATGTAAACAGGTGATCATGTTGTATAGCATGCAGTAAATGGTTTGTGAATGCTGCTTGAAGAATGAAAAGAGTAAGTCAGCTCCACAAGGAATAAATGAATTTTGTTTATTTGTGCAATGCAGAGATTAGAATTAGACCAACAGCATGGAACCAAAGTCTTGCTCTGTGCCTTTTATCTGTAGGACAGTTCATGGAGGCTTCAGCAGCCCTATCTGTTTTCTAGCACTCTGAAATGTCCTCTGTGGTGCTGCACCCAGTTGAAAGCCTGCACTGATTGTGCTGAACTTTCCTAACAGGAGGCACGGGTCCTTCGTCGGACGCTGGCTGGGGATGTATGCTGCGATGCGGGCAGATGATGCTGGCCCAAGCACTGATCTGCAGACACTTAGGGAGAGGTGAGTGCTGGTCCTGAGGGAACTTTGGTATTGTCTGCAGACGCTTCTTCGTAAGTACTCCATTAAAAGCACAAACCCTGAATTTATTAGTGAGACTTTCTTTGATGCCCTGGTAACAGTTCCTAATGAATCAATTCATATTCAGCTGGGTGAAATCATCCCAGCCTGAAGCAGAGAAATAGGCATAGAAGGAGAACAAATGGGGAATCCTGTCGCCATTATTTTATAAACCTTTTAGTGTAACACCCAAGTTGAGGCCAAGGGAAAACCTGCCACCGTGGGACAGTGCTCTTACCCTTCTCTTCACTCCTCACTTGTCAGCAGCACGAGGTCCAAACCCCCCTGGTGCAAGCTCTTAAGCATGCATGTCACATCCCAGGATGCTGCCAGTGGAGTGTTTGGACTTTCTGTATGGATCTTATGTTGTTATTTAATGGGTGCTTAGAAATCCAACAAGGTCTAAACACAGCCTGTACTTTTAAATAATCTTGGAAGCTCAGAGATACTGGAATGGCTATCAACACGCAGCATGATCCGTCAGAATATGTTTGCAGTTGATGTTTTTGTTTTGTTTTATTTTCCCTGTTTTTACAATCTAGCCTATGATGATAAAGGGCAGCTTGATGATAAATAACAAGCTTGGAATTCTAGGAGCTCTACACAAAATGTAAATATTCGAGATGAATTGAAATGTCTTTTAACATCTCATTATAAAGCTTTCTGCTGTCTAGACATTTGATCAGTGTAATGAAAACGTCACCATTTTTTATTCTATATCAATTTTTCCTTTCAGATTGGCAATGGGAAAAACACAAAAACAACCAGAAGAATATCACAGAATCCTACGATGCTTTCTCGACAGGAAGGCTTGCTGTTATTCAGTCCACCAGATGGGTAAGAACAAACATAAACTTTCAGTTTTTTTCCACTGAAATTTCTACTGTGTTGAATCACTAATTTGCAGTATGTTAATTCATAATTTTAAAAAGTGGATGTGAAGACAATGTGTATGCTTATATAAAAATAAAAAGGTATGCAGATGGGCGCAAAGACTAGTAGTACAGAAACATTCCCTGAGACCTAAATAAAGCCATGTACTAGAATCTAGCTCTTGATAAACTCTGTAAGCCTTGGGTACCAGAGTCAGTAATGTTAGAATAGGCAGTCTTGTAGCTTATTGCTGTAATTTGTAATAAAGGGCACTAACATTTGTTAACTTGTAATTCTCATTGTAGTTTAGAAGCCTTTTGTTTATTAAAGAAACTGGCACTCCCTAAGTTTTGAAAAGAGCATAGATTGAGAAAATAATTGTTATTGCTAAATACAGATTGCAGTTACTCTAGAATGTTTGACAGTCACGGTATTTACTGTATATTGTTCCCACATTCTTTATGGTCTCATTTTTCTTTGATTTTGTGTACGTGTGTCTTTTTTTCACTATGAAAACAGCACAGGTGGGTGTTGGAGAGGGGAAGTCAATTGGAGAATGGTTTGGACCAAATACAGTTGCTCAAGTACTAAAGTAAGTGAGATCATACCAGTCTCATTCAGAACGTACTCCCCTGGGGCAGCCAAGAGAAGGCCCAGGCAGAGTTTTGAAGGCTGCATCTCCCCCTGTCCCACAGTCAGGAATGTACTTGCCATCTATTTACAAGTGCAGCATGGAATGTCATGCCACAGCTCGGTGTGCAGGTACTGAGTTGGGAATGGGTGACCTCTAAATTTTAATAAAGGAAGAGCCTGAGGAGAAGAAACTGCAGGAAAGTCTCCTGCTATGCCGTCTGCATGCCCTCACCAGTCACACCACAGATGTATATTCCTTTCTGCACAGTGGCACAGCTCTGGCAGGTCGAGAGTGCCACCGTGTAGGTCGGAGTGGTGGTGTGAAACATCAGAGAGAAGCCATCTCGGCTGAGGAGGGAACTGAGCTGCAATTCCTCCCTTTCTGAGCAGCAGTTCTGCCAGCAAGGCTACTGGATAAAGATGGGCAGCTCCTCATAGTCTGGGAGCCACACTGAAAGGAACTGAGGCTGCTCAGTTCTCCAGGGGTACGTGGAGGTGTCTTACCTCAGGCAGGGGCTAGGCTACAGGTCCTGCGAGCTCAGCAGCAAGTCTTTGACACCCTGGAACAGGCACATGATCTGAAGAGGGAGGGGAGCTGAAGCATGCCCTGGACTCCAGATCTTTCATGGCCAAGTTTTTCATGGTGAAACGCTCACCCCCATTTCTTTCTGGCTTATTTGAAACAGCTAATTCTGCCAGTGCAGCTTAAGAGTGTAGCTCCCTTCCCCAAAGGTTTGGATTTTGCAGAAGTGGACATAAAACTGTGTGCTGCTGTCTCCCACTGAAGTTTTGGTGCCCCAAACCCTTAGCTGATTTAGCTTTTAACGCCCCATTTCTGCTGTGCACGCAGGCTCAGGCAGAAGTAATTCCACTGAATTCAGTGGAATTTCTTAAGCAAAAAGTAATCTGCAAAACTGGCATAGGAATTTTTTTCTTTTCCAGATGAGAAAAGACACAATTGGGCAAGAACCCATTGCAGAGACTGTCGAGTGCAATAAAAAGTAATAAACTTGATGTAGTTGAACTGTTACTGTCACTGCACTTAGCAGTAAGACAAAACAGTTTGCACATGGTGCAGCGCATATGTTTTTCCTGGTACCACTCAGTACCTATTTTTCTAAAGATATTAAACATTTAACGTTTAAAGTTTTCTTTTTCTTACATGGAGACTTTAAAAAATGCAGAAAGGATGTTTTTTCTTAAGAAAAAAAAAAATAAATAAATGGTTCTGAGTGTAAAGCTACCCTTTTGATCCAACTAGTTTATATTAATTAGTACCTTAATGTTTTCTAGGAAGCTTGCTTTATTTGATGAATGGAATTCATTAGCAGTTTATGTATCTATGGACAATACGGTGGCCATTGAAGACATCAGTAAGTGACACCTCATCAGTTTTCTGGTAACAGTTTCTGATTTGACTCCATTTGCCAGCATGTATCTAAACATGAACAAATACTTGGGGGGCCATGGCTTTGTCTTGCAAGGGTAAGAAGAGGGAAGAAGGACATACAAACTCAGTTGTGTTTTTTTGATCCCTGATGCCAACTTCTTGCTCTCATCACTGGATGTGAAGAGCTCCTTGAAGAATTTCTACTGTCATCATTGCTGCCATTTCATTTCTCTGGCGTTTTATAGGCAAAGCTTGACACTATTAATAACATTAATAGGACATGTCACTGCAGTCTTAAATTGTCATCCCCCAATCATTGATCTAACGTCTCACTTGGACGTGCCAGCACATACTGTCTGCTAGAATTACTTCTACTAAATAGCTGTAATTGCCATGCCCGGCTCGTTTTGTCTTGGGTGCCCTATAAAGATCCCTGGCAAACTAGCTTAATTCACTACTGAGAGGAAGATCTGCTTTGTGTTCCTCTGTGCGTTGACTGATTTCTAGTTTTATTCCCGCAGAAAAAATGTGCTGGTCCCCTCCTCAGAGCAGCAGCGCGTCCCACAGCAGTGCACATTTGCACAGAAGTGCTCTTGGCCGAAGCAAGAAGGCAGGAGGACTCTGCACAGGCTGGAAAGCCCTCTTGCTTATTATACCTCTACGACTAGGGATAAATCACATAAATCCCGTATATATTGATGCATTTAAAGTAAGGTTTTCTTTCAATTCATTGCTCGTTACTGTCAAATAAGTTTGGGTATCTGTGATGTCAGTAAAGAAATGAATGACAATTTCCTTTATTCCTTTTGAACTCCTAGGAATGCTTTAAGATGCCACAGTCTTTGGGAGCATTAGGAGGGAAACCAAAGAATGCCTATTATTTCATAGGATTTTTAGGTAAGGAAAAAAGAAACTTATTCCAAATGTGCAGATGATCAAAAGAGAACATTTTTTGAAGGGGAAATAGTAAGGGGTCTAAGCGTGAACCTCTAGAAGTAAAGAAAGATGAGAATAGAATAAAATAAATGAAGAAGCATATCTAAAAGAGTTTAGAAACAGTATGAGATGATCCTTAACAGGAGCAGAAAGTTAACAGCAAAGCTAGGTGTAAAAATAAGTGATGACATCAACAAGAGCAACATACTGAGAATAGCTGATAGCATTTGACAAGTGTATTGGTCAAATGTCACTTTTATTTTCTTGTATTTCAAAACTGTTTCTGATGGCAGTATCTTTTTCACCTTTTGCATACCTTCTGTTATTAAGTATTGCTCTAATTAATTTAAAATGCATTCCTTCAGATTTCACCCCACTTTGGGCCAAAATTTTGCAACCCTATTTTGTCCTTTTGTAAAACCTAACCTGTTTTAGTTAGGCTTTTTTGTTCCAATTTCTGAATGAATGCCTAATGGGATTACAGATTGCATCTGTGAACATCCTGTACCTTTTAATCTGTCAAATGTTAGTGTTTACAACACTTGAGATTTAAAAAAAAAAAAAAAAAAAAAGTACTGGATCTCACATGGAAAAATAAAAGTATGTGACAAAGATAGAACATAACCAACCAAAAAATTACAGTAATAGGTGACAATAGGAAGTTATACTAAATACCCTGTGGGAAACGCTGTGTCTAAACCTTCTGATTCTCTTAAAGAATCCCTAGCTGGAAAGTCTAGATTATACTGACTGCAATGGCAATCTAATTTCTATTTTACAGTTCTGGACCAAGTGCTTATTAATGTCACTTGCTTATTTTTAACATACGGCTTTTACCCATCCAGGCAATGAGCTGATCTATCTGGACCCTCACACCACTCAAAGCTTTGTAGATTCAGAAGAAAATGGCACGGTTGACGATGAGAGTTTCCACTGCCAGGAAGCCCCACATAGAATGAAGATCATGAATTTGGACCCTTCAGTAGCTTTAGTAAGTGTCAGGAAATCTTGAATGCATGTACTTTATCTCAAAGTAATGTCTCTCTACATTGGTAAGGGCAGCAATGCATCTCCTTGAACAGAACCAAGATCACAAAGCTGTCTTCTGTGATCAACACATAGTAGTTTGTACATAACTACATGGAGAATCTTAGGGCAAGTGGGGAGCTGTCTGTACTGTAGGGAGCTCGCTTTGTTTTCTTTACTGAGCAGCTTTTACTTCTTTCAAGAGGCATTATAATGGTCAGAGCAAGGAACTGAAACAGGTTTACGGGTTTTATTCTATCACTACTTTAGGTTTGGTCACCTCTAGACAAGTTACTTAAACTTACTTTATATCATAAGTTGAAACTGTTTAAGTGGAATTATTGTATTTCACCCCAAATTACAAATACAAATGTATTATTTGTAATTCACCCAAAATGTCATGGGGGTAGTGTGGTATTTGAAAAAATTGGATCTGATCCCATGCCAGTATCCTGTGATTGGGTGATTGGCAGTTGTCACCAGTGGGATGTGTTTCTAAAGCTTTAAACAATCTGTAAAGATACCGGTATCTGTCATTCATTCACATACCTGTTTTTTAAAACTGCTGCTTTTTAGAAAGTTTTTTTGTTTTGTTTTGTTTTGTTTTAATACTTAACTACGTAACTGTGCAAAATGTGGCATGATGCAACGAGACAGACAAAATCATAATGAAGAGCAAATATTTTCAGTATAGATACCAGAATGGAAATGTTCCTTAGGTGGTCCATCATCTACAAGTTTTCAGCTTCTGCTGATACCTGGACTGTAGGAACTGGGTGGCGCTCCATGGAGGAGCACACAGGAGCTGCTGCTATTTTTTGCTTGACTATTTCGTTAGGGGTTTGCAGGGCCTTGTTCTCCCCGTGGGTTCTCTCCCTAGAGCTGCCACATATTTGGAGTCTTATATCTACTGATCGTACAGGGCATTACTGTATCAGAGGTCAAACCGCCTTACCTGCTGGTACCACATACCTACCATCTGCAAAGGTAAAACTCTGTGTGTTTGTTTTTTCCCCTAAGGGCTTCTTTTGCAAAGAAGAATGTGATTTTGATAACCGGTGTAGTCTTGTACAAAAGGTAAGAGTGGGAACTTAGCATCTCGATTTGTTCTTTATAAAGTCTGGTTTTTATTGTCTGTTTTTTGTAAAATTTTCCTTTGCATTTTCCTTTGTATACAAATTGTATGAGCCATGGAGAAGAATGCATTAAAGCATCAGGGTAAGGCAATACTACTGAACTGCTAATTGGAAATTGTTCAGCACTTTACCAGCCACAAACCCTGCCAGTTGGAAAATGGGTGTAAACATCCACACTTGAAGGTGTTACTGGGTGACACTTGCTTTTAACTTCTAATTCTCACTAAATGACTAAGGTTTAACTGCCATATTGTAGTGATGTATCAATGATTTGCTTCCTGATCCTTTTTTATTGTTTGACATAATAGATTGCGTGTTCTAATTATGACTGTTAGTCCCTGCTATCTTAAAGATCTGATTCTGTAAGTGCTGCAGGCCTCTAGCTCCTGCTGATCTAGGGAGAACAGAAGGTGCTGGCTGCCACAGGAAACAGACTTGAGGATGTTTCTGCATGCAGCTGTTAAGCTAAGCACCAGACGTCTGAATGTAAAGTACCATCAACCTCTAAGGGCATTTATTTAAAAAAAAAAAAAAATCATCTAAGGAAAACAGTTTGTAAATAACTGAAATACAGGACAGAAGGTAACTTCTCTTTGAAGAGGAATAGCGTTTGGCTTCAGGAACACCTTTTTTCCTGACCAAAACCTGTCCTTCAAAATCTGATGCGTTTTTTTTTTTTTTTTTCCCCCTTTGGAGGAGCTGATAGATCTGTCTTTTGTGCTATTGATCAACAGAAAACTTGAGGAGAGTTCTATGCAAGCAACTTTCTTTTAAAAAGCAGAAAATATTGTACATTCCTAGTGTGCTTGCTACATGTCAACAAAATTACAGGTTTGCAGATATCAAAGCTGATATCAAAAGATGATAAGACTGATAATTTGTAGTACAGTTCAAGAGATCTGTCTTCCAGATGTGTTTTAACTAGGGATGTATTACAGAGACCATGGTGCTTGGATTTCACAGTATGTCTGTATAAAGACTTTATTTTCCTGATGGACATGCGTAATTAAAAAACACTTTCAATTAAGCAGACACGTTTTGTGTTTGAAGCGTCTCCCGAGCCAGCTTTTAAAATGAAAGCATTCTGTCCTCAGGAGATTCTAAAGCAGCAGAGTCTACGGATGTTTGAGCTGGTCCAGAAGCACCCGCCACACTGGCCTCCTTTCATACCTCCAACAAAACCAGAAGTGACAACCACAGGAGCAGGTAAGGCACCGATTAAAAGCCTAATTGTGCAATGTTATGTTCCTCGTTAGCAAATAAAAGAATAATCACAGGTAGAATAACTATCCTTTGTGAGTGTCAAGCAATATATAGCAGGCATGTATCCAAACAAGCCATACAATTGCTAGCACAGATTTTTTTTTTCACTCTTACAAAGTACTTTTCTGGAATGCGTCTTTCAAAGTTGTTTTTTTTAAGTGAACAAAATCAGGCATTTCTTTAGAAGCATTTTTTTCTTTATCTTTTTTTACAGAACTCATTGAATCTACTGACAAGCTATTTGAATTGGAAGAAGAATTTGAAATCCTGAGTGTGTGAAGGAAACTGTGGTGACTCTTCTGAGTGTTGAATATATTGGTAATATTATTGCATTGACTTAAACAGCCATGTTAGCCCCGAAGTGCCTGAAATTATGGATAACAGAGCACAGAAATCTAGTAGCATCCAAAACTCCAAGGGCAGTTTAACACACAAGCTTCCCCGGATGGAAAGGCAGTAAGAGATCTTGTGATAAGATGCTTAAAGGGAATCTCTTTTTAACGTACCTTACCTGGAGACAAACGGGCCTTTGAGATTAAGGCAAAAATACATGTATCACTGGGCACCATGTTTGGAGAAAGGGATAACCCAAATGGATATTTCTTGCTCTCATATAATAATGCAATAGTTTAGTTCTTCAAGCAAAACAGTCTTCAGTTCAGGAGGATGTTTACTTCTGTTCCCTCCTGTGGGCTGCGTCATAGGAAAAATACATCGTCTTGTTTAAAAGATTGACTGGATCAGGAGAAAATTGTTTCCTTGTTAAATATTTTAACATGTATTTGAGCAACCAGACTTTATTACAAAAATGTTTCTGTAAAAGGAACTATGTCTAATGGACACATTTTGCAATAGCCTTCCTGTTTCTGGGAGACCTCAAGAGGAACAGGAGCCTCAAATAGTTGATACAGATCACAACCACTGTTATAGTTATGGTATATTTCACCTTGACCTTAAAATTCAAATGATTAAAACTTAGGTTATTTCTTTCCGAGTTAAAACGAGTCAAAGGTGGTTTAACTGTACCTTATTTATTTTAGAATAGATTTACACAAGTTTCTCTGTTACAGCACTTTATCTGTGCATCTAATAAATTTCTTAAGCTTTTCTTAGGTTGTATGCTGCTATGTTTGGTTAATTTGTGTGAACTAAATATAAACCAGGTTATCTTAAAACTTAATATAGAAGCGTACACAGATTACTGAATTGTTGCTTTTTGACTTCTTGCCTTTTGAAATCTGTTTTGGTAGAAGTGCCTTAACCCTACAGGTTTATCAGAACAGCCTGGGCAGTTTTATTTCTAAGGCAGAGAATCTCTCTCTAGCAGCCATAAGAAAAACAGTTCAGAATAAAGAAAGGCAAAGATTTTTAATCCATGCAGAAGTTCCTTTTCACTACCAGACAGTCCCCCTTGTGGTCATGTTGTCATGCTAGTGTAATGAACATGAACTGCAGACTTTCATCTTCACCAATAAATGACAACATAGAGAAATACTGAATATCTCTCACTCTTATTTATAGATTTTCTTTTCTTTTTCAGTAGTTCAGCCCTAGTCAACTCGGAGGTGGGCAGCAGCAGCTTCTATGGAGCTCCTATGCTGAAAAAAAAAAAAAAAAATTTGAGCCTTGAGGGAAAAGGAAGGTGGGAGAGCCAGATGGGGCAAGAGGAAGGGAGGTGGTTTGACCAGGACACCTTGAGGGTCTGGGAAGAGAAGAAATGGATGGGTGCTTAAGAGATGAGCAGCATCACAGCCTACATACGGAAGAATTGTGACGAGCAGTTTAGAAATGTGAGCGATTGGTGGTCTTGTGTTGATCGGCAGCTGTGCTCCATGGTTATAGCTGTAATTTCAGCAGGTTACTGTGTAAGCCGCATGTTGCCACTTCCTTGATCAAGGCAATGCTGTTCAGTTGCAGGGAAGAGGGGCAAGACTCAGGGAAGAAACGGAACGGAGAAAACTGTACACTGTGGATATGCACACGTAGCCATAAAATCAGTGCTGGACAGAAAGAGAGAAAGAGAGACAGAGAGACAGACAGACAGAACGAAAGGAGGGAAGGAAGGAAGGAAGGAAGGAAGGAAGGAAGGAAGGAAGGAAGGAAGGAAGGAAGGAAGGAAGGAAGGAAGGAAGGAAGGAAGGAAGGAAGGAAGGAAGGAAGGAAGGAAGGAAGGAAGAAAGGAAGGAAGGAAGGGAGGAAGGTAAAGGGAGAAAGAAGGAATACCCCACACTCATAAAAGTGAGAAAGATCCAGGTGTAAAATTACGTAAAAGAAAGACAACTGTCATGTTGTGGTCTGATAGTTTCTGGGAGAAAGCAGAAACCCAGCAATTCTGTCTTTCCTACTCCTCCAAACCAATTCCGTTGACAACTCTGAATGCTTCCAGCTAGAAAAAAAAGGAAGAATGAAGTGGAGGGCTCCTTGCCATCACTGTATTTCTGGAGCAGATTTCTGGATAGTCCCCGCAGCCAGCTGTAGGGCCTGTGCCAGGCTTGGAGTGGCTGCAGGGAACATGCCAGGGGCTCGAGGTGCTGCAGGGAACATGCCAGGGGCTGGAGGGGCTGCAGGGCGAGTGACACGGGTTTGAGGGGCCTCAGGTCCCAGCGCAGTGGTTGAAGTCGATGCAGGGAACATCAGAGTTGTTGGAGGGGCTGCAGGTAAAATGCCAGGGGTTGCGGGGGCTGCAGGGTGCTGAGTCACAGCTTTGCATCAGGTCAAGACGCATTTTCCTAGAACCATCCATTTCCTCCTGAAGGGGCTGAATAGCATGGAACGGTCTTCAAAATGCACAGAGCAGACCCCAGCAAACGTAGGGATGCTGCTAGCAAGTAGGGAACTTTTTTGTTGATGTTGTTAACATTGTTTCACGACAATAGATGCAAACATGTATCTTGAGTTGAGGGCAAAGGTTACCTTGGATCTGAAGCACACAGGCGTTCACTAATGTCCCCCCATCCGGAGTGAATCCACAACGACTCGGAAGGAAAACTAAAGTCCAAAGCAGTGCACTGGGATAAAGAGAGTTTAATAGGGTAGAAAAGGAATAAAAACAATATAATAAATATTAATATTTATAATTTATAATATAATAACGTATAAAAATTGTTTAATTAATAAGATTAAATAATAATCATCATAATTTTATAGTAATAAAACAACGCCATACTGTACAACACAGTCAATAAAGTGGATTTAATGCAATAAAAATAAAACCCATTTATCCCATCCCAATGAGTTCCTATCCCCATCATCACTTCCCATCCCACTGATCATTTCCTATCCCAACAACGTCCCAGTTCTGATCCCAAGGCTGAATTCCCAACTCCCACCCACCCATCCAGCCAGCCATGCACCCATTTTCTGCATTTTCAGGTCACAAGACTCTGATGAAGGCCACCTCAGCCTTTTCCCCGAAAAAAAAGCTGCTCTTTATTGTGAAAAACTGCACTTTTGCACAACACTGCAGACCCAGCCAAGATGGTCCTGCAAGACAAGGTGAAACAAACATACAAAACCCATATGGAGGTAAATTGGTTCATCTAAACAAATTCCTACCACGAAATCCTGATCCTCAATCTCAGCACCGATGAAAAAAGAGGATACAGTTCCCTCCTCCAAGGTCCCTCTCTGCCCCTGCTCCCCGTGGGCTCCTCTCCATGGCTGCAGCTGCGGCCCGGGGCCTGCTCCTGCGGGGGCTCTTTTTTGCACCTAAGTGCTGTTAACCATCCCAGGCATTTGTTGTTCACATGGTGAATAAGTGCTGTTTTGGATTTACAGAGATAATCTGTAGATTTGGTTCCAAAGGGGTTCAAATTCAGGCAAGGCAGTGAGAGCTTTGTGGGCTGCAGGAGAACCAAAATGCAGGAACTGTCAGGGCTCATCCTCACCCGGGACCAACTCTCATTTGGTCTTCTTTGGAGAGAAAGCCAAGCCAGCCAGATGGCTTCCACTACTTCTATGGGAGTGACATTGGGATTGATCTTTAAAATGAAATGAAGCAGAAGGCTGTGGGTTCTCCAACCTTCAAGATATGCAGCACTTGGCTGGGAAGGTTTCTTCCGTTCCTATGGATTTGAAGAATTAGGGCTGAAAGAAGCAGCAGGACCCTAGGGCCATATTCTGTCATCTCTATGGAAACTCCTGACGGGAATTACCTCCCTACTGGTGTCAAACTGCAGGCAGGCAAACGGGTGTGGTCTCCTCTCTGTGCAACTCCCCAATCCATGGTGTCTCTTTGCATGTGTGAAATTGCATGTGTATAGGGGGTGTGGTGGCAGAAGAGTGAAAGCCTCTTCTGATGGCTCCTAAAGCTGTGAGTCTGACCCTTCTGTGACTGTGCTGAAAGCGATCCTGGGGATAGAAGGGAGAGTGATCCAGCTGCACATCATGAGACGGGGAAGAGACAGAGGCTCTGGCGTGCACTGCTGACTGGTTTGCCTCGGTGGGGTTGGAGTGAGGAAGCTGTACCCTCCTCTGTTAGCACAAAGGAGAGGAGTTATTCCACGCTATTTTTCCTCCTCTGTGTATGAATGGACAGACTGCACAGTTGGTTAAGGCCGTAGCTACTGAAGACAAGAACTCCATTGTCTGCTGCTCTTCAGGCAGAAGGCAGAAGGAATCAAGAGACAGGACTGGCTCTGTCTGCATACTGCAGTAGACGCACTTTTTTGCATCTTCTGTGCGTGAAAAAGTATGTTTTAATTGATAAGAATCCCAAGGGCCTAGAAATACTGCAGTTTTAGGACAAATCTGGTATAAACTGAGTGTCCTGAGGATTTTGAGTACTCCATTTCCGTGGCCAGACCAACAGAAACTCCAGGGCAATAGGAAACACAACTTTCTCTCTCTTATCCTAAATTTCTCCACTTGTTATCTCCTGACCAGCAATTTACAGGAAAGTTACAGGAAAGTGAGGGAAAATATTTGAACTATTTATACACCAGTGCAGGTGGTGCCATGTTAACTTCACTCTTTTGCAAGATCTTGTTTGCTAACAGCAAGTTATGGCCCCTAGGGATGTTTTACCTTGAGGGAGGGAATGGGGGCACACCAAAACAAGTAGAACAAGCAAAATACTGTGGGGTGGAGCTGACAAAACAACAAACAAACAAACAAACAACAAAAAAACAACTACCACCACAGACCACCCACTAGTGCCGTGCTTTTCATCCTGAAGTGAGGAAAGAGCAGAGCATCCTTGCAGTAACTTCATGCCTCAAAACCCTCCTTTGTCACTCTTCCTGCACTTGTGTAACAGTTGCTTGCAGGTCTGTTTCCTTTCTTATTTCAGGACTGGAAGATGGCTTCATGGACAAAACAGACTTGGCTTGGGGAAGAGTAATTGAATTTATTGCCAACTGATCACAAAGTAGGACAGTGAGAATTTAAAAACTTTAAAACCAACCAACCAACCAACCAACCAACCAACCAACCAACCAACCAAACAGAAAACCACCTCGCCACACTACCTCCATCCCAGGCTAAACCTCAGTCTTGATTCTTCTATCTATTTCCCACGGAGCAGTGGGGGGTGGTTGGAGGATGTTGGGGACTGGAGGTTGCAGGCTCTGCTGCTCCTTCATCGTATTTGGCAATTTTATTGATGGTAGCGCTCCCCACCCCTCCCATCCCCTCTTTTCCCTTCCCTCCACTCCCCTGCCCTCCCCTATGCTCCCTGTTCTTTCTGACCAACAGTATGACAGATTCGGGTGGGTGGTCAGCACGTGGGGCTACGGAGAGGACATGTACACAAAGACTTGGCTCCAGATCCAAAATGTCATGTATTTGGCAATTTTATTTATGGTAGCACTCCCCTCCCCTCCCCTCCCCTCCCCTCCCCTCCCCTCCCCTCCCCTCCCCTCCCCTCCCCTCCCCTCCCCTCCCCTCCCCTCCCCTCCCCTCCCCTCCGCTCCTTTGCCTCCTCTCCCCACTTTTGCCTCCCCTCCCCTCCCCTCCCCTCCCCTCCCCTCCCCTCCCCTCCCCTCCCCTCCCCTCCCCTCCCCTCCCCTCCCCTCTCCTCCCCTCTTTTGCCTCCTCTCCCCACTTTTGCCTCCCCTCCCCCCCATCCCCTCCCCTCCCCTCCCGTCTCCTCCCCTCCCCTACACCCCCTCCCCTATGCTCCCTGTCCCTATACTCTGCTACACTCCCCTCCCCTATACTACCCTACACACTCCTACACTCCCCTCCCCTATCCTACCCTAAACTCCCGTTCGCTACACTACCCTACATTACCCTATGCCCCCCTCCCCTACACTCTCCTACACTCCCCTCCCGTATCCTACCCTACACTCCCCTAAACTCCGATCCCCTACACTACCCTATACTCTCCTATGCTCCCCTCCCCTCTAACACGCTACACTACGCTATGCTACCCTACCCTACCCTACCCTACCCTACCCTACCCTACCCTACCCTACCCTACCCTACCCTACCCTACCCTACCCTACCCTACCCTACCCTACCCTACCCTACCCTATCCTATCCTATCCTATCCTACCCTACCCTACCCTACCCTACCCTATCCTATCCTATCCTATCCTATCCTATCCTATCCTATCCTATCCTATCCTATCCTATCCTATCCTATCCTATCCTATCCTATCCTATCCTATCCTATCCTATCCTATCCTACCCTCCCCCTGCCCTCCCCTCCCCTCCCCTCCCCTCCCTTCCTTTTATTCCCTCCCCTTCCCTCCCCTCTTGTCTTCTTCTCTCCTCTCTTCTTTCTTTCGGGTAACTTCAAATCGCTTCAGTCGTTCTCATAGCTCCTATCCCTGGCTGATTCACGGGAACCCATCAGCAGCAACCAGAAGCGCTCCAGCTGCTGTGTCACTGGTCGAGCAACAGTCTCCAACTGGGAATCGCTGACTTCGTTGTGTGGCTCAGACAGGTGCCTTGCAGTTCCACCGTGGCCTGGACGTTTCCTCTTGCTGTGTCCCCACCTACAGCGCACTTCTGCTTAGAAGCAGCAGCAGGCTTTGCAAGATGTCCCACTCCTTCCATTTTCAGTGGTTTAGCTTGGCTAGCCGGGTGGTGTCTGTCAATAGAAGACAACAACGAGATTTGGGTTAGAAACAGCTAACTGAGTAGTTCCTTCGCACAAGGGCAAGGAATATCTACCCCTTCCTACTGGAGGCTGCAGTGTCAGAGATAATGACGGGTCCTTCCGAGAGCTTTGAAATATCCCTTGGGGATGCTGAGTCCAGAGGACCAGAGCAAACCTGTCTAAAGTACACCGTGGAATCACTCGGAATGACTTCCTAGCAGAAGCATGTGTCTGATACGGCTTCAGCTGCTTGCAGTGTTCTTCTTCACCTCATACCTAAATTCAGATGAGAGATCTCAATGAAGATGGAAAGGTTGAGAAATAGAGAAATCACTGATGTGCTTTGAGAACTTCTAAGGACTGAGTACTGCATCAATCCCATGTTGTAACATTAAGGATTGGTTAGAAAAGCAAACGTTAAAAACAAGGAAAGGGGAAGAACAAGTAAGCTTTCTTAAAGTATCTATTCTATTTAAGGTATCTTTAAAGAAGTAAATAAGTACTGAAATATATGTGCAGATAGAGAGAGAGAGAGAGAGAGAGAGAGAGAGAGATACAGAAACCTAAGAGTCTGCTGTGCAGGTTAGCTTCTTGCTCTCTTTTCTAAAAGTCACAGTGAATGCAGCATCTGTGTGCGTTACAAGCATTACCCTCAGTCCAGCACAGGTACACACGAGAGGTCAGCCTGCAGGTTGCGGAGGCAAAGCAACTGCTCTGGCTGGATGTGAAGAGCCAAGACAGAAGTTGCTGTCAGGGAAAAGATACACAGAGGGGATGAAAAAGACGGAGTGTGCTTCCGACCTTCACAACTTCTAAGCAAGCGGAGATGAGGTTGTGGAAGAAGCAAATAAGCTGTTGATCTAGAAGCAGCCTGAAGATTGTCCTTAAGCAGGGCCTTGCATTCTTCATTTTTACAGCATTGCTTGCCTTCAAGTGCACGACGATGATTTTATGAACTTTCTACCACTACAGAAATGCACCGGATTCTTTCACAAAACTTACGGGTGGTACTTGGCAATATTGGTCAGCATTCTCTATTTCCTTCTTCATCTCAATTCTCTTTTGGCCTGTGAAGCTTTCCAGATCAGAGGAGAAGATCCACGGTAATACGGAGCTTTGGATACTGCAAAGGAAACGAAGAATCCTACTGACAACTCTTTTCAACCTCGCCTGCAAGCATCACAGAAAAGAACACCGAAAGAACACCGCTTTATCATGGGAAGCATAAATTGGAGCATAGGTGTCCTATAGCTGAAGCGAGGTGAAGCAGGTTCCACACAAGGTGAAGGAGCACACCCATAAGCATTTCCATAAAGCCGTGTTTTCAAACAAAGGGTTAAGATTTAGATTTTCTTACAAGTGAAGAATGAAGAAATAAAAGAAAAAGAAAATTACCAGGACATCCAGTTTTCCTCTAGCTTGCTTTGCTTCTTTCCGAATCTGAGTCTGGAGTGACAGTCAGGGAGCAGCGTTGTGCAGAAATGCCAAAGCCTCCCCAGCTGGTTGTACCTTCATCAGCAAGGGCTTTGATACTGCTGCCTCCTCAGCAACATCAGCCATTTCCGAGGAAAGCTGGTGTCCATCAGGTCAAATAGGAATGGGAAATCCCTCTTGCCACAACTTCACACTCACACCAGAGTTGGCAGGACAGGCCGATGGACAGAGAAGCGTCTGCAAGAGTGTTAGAAAACAGACTTTAGATTTCCGTCAACCCAGGAAGAATTACTTGCTCATCCCTTCAAAGTGAACTCTGAGTAGAAGGAGGGGATCCCAAGCTGCATTCCTGACATCTATGCTGCAAAGTCATCCAATGGGACATGTTACTGGACCAGCCTGTTACGAACAGAAACAGGACTTTGAGGTTATGCTGTTGGATTAGAATTAAGCTCAAAGAGTTAGTCCTTTGACGTGTTTTTGTTTGCAAGTGTTTTCACTGCTTCCCAGACAATGTCTCCAGCAAGCTAGCTGCTTGCTTCATTTGTTCTGTTCTGTTCTGTTCTGTTCTGTTCTTTTTGATTCTGTTTTGTTTTGTTTTCTCAGCCAGGATTCTTAGAGAAATGAGATTAAAGTGATCATATTGTATGTCCACCCATCCCTCCCTCCCCTTCGCTTGTCCAGAGCTTTTACCTCGTCCAGCAGCTTGAATGAACTCGGTCCTAGGCGCAGTTGTGTCCAAGCCATTCTGTTCCTAGACGTGTTGTGAGAACAGACAGCTAAGTAGTGGGGAGGGGACGTGCTGCTGTCTGCAGTGTGACCTCAGCGCTTACCAAACAGTAGGGAATACACAGAGAAGGGCCTTAGGAGAACTTCAAGCCCCAGATACGTTTTATGTGGAAACCATATTTCCCAAGATAACACTGGACGCAACTGCATAATCAAAAGGGATTCATTTCTTGGTTCATTCAACTCCTAGGTTTTAGTTTTAAAACATGTCTGTCTTGGCTTAAAGCACTCTTCCAATCTCTATTTCCAGTTCCTAGGATTTCCTGAAATAGGGAATCCCATTTTTTTCTTTGTACACTCTCCCAGCCTCTTTGTTTTCCTCTCCCCAAGAAACTTAGCACTGCTCTCTTCATACTTGACAACTAGATATGGAGCTGTATCAGCCAGAAGGAAGTTTCCTTCACACTTTCTGCTTCTTACGGTATCTGGGCTCTTACCTTTACACTTACTCACCCTTCCTACATTAGCACAAAGAAAGCTGTTTGGGAGATCTGATGTCTTGTTTTCCAGAAACTGCCCTGAATCACCTTTACGAGAGCTGTCCCACGCTGCGAGCACAAGTCTTGCAGTCTGGCCAGATATTTGCCTTCTAAGTCAATAACCAAATCTGTTACAAAGGTAAGAACATGTAATTAATGGAAAGGAAATCCTTTTATCCTTTTATTTTGATCCAAATTCACTTTTTTTTTTTTTTTTTTTTTTTTTTTCTCTAGACCAAGAATGAATCGTGGAGAACCACCAAAACTCAGGTGAGAAATGAAATAATGAAATGACAAATGTTAAGGTCAGGCAGCTTGCCCACTGCCATTGCTACCCTGAAAGCAGATGGAGTGCATCTTCATACGCCACAGCCTGAGACACTAGTCGACAGGCCAGCCCGTGTGAGGAAGTCCATTGCTGCCTGAATTTTAACATGACAGGGGGACTCTTAAGCCTCTTGTTTATGCTTTAGTACTTGCGGTCTATGGGAGGACACTCCACAGCACACTCTTCTCTGTCTCCCCTTATTTGTTGATCGTCTGTAGGAAGAAGAGAACGTGCAGAGGCCCTCACCCGTACATTGGGTCTGTTCTCACTCTGTGCAGCTCCATCATTGAGCAAAGTACCAACCTTGAGGCTTCTGTAAGGACTTGACACAAACTACAGAATACTACAATGAAGCGTTCACAACAAAACCACATTTTTTTCCTCAGCCAAGCATCAAAACACTTACAGAAGGGCATGGTCCCTCTCTGTGCACCTCAAGGGGAGATCCACAAATCCTCACGTGGTTTCATCGCATCCAGCACCCTTCTCTGTGCCTCCCAGCTAAACGTGCACAGAGGCAGCTGTTGCCAAAGTGCTGTGGTGACACAATTCAGTTCTGTTTCTGAAGTCATCACCGCAGGCGCCTCCCAGTGACGGCACAACACTCTCTGTTGCTAATGCGTCTGTCTCAGAAACAGCTAGGGAAGTACCACTATGCCCAAACTGACTTGAATTAGAGTAGTTCCCAAATTGTTCTCTGCTCCCCTACATCTGTGGAAGGTGGGTGATCAATCTTTTCCTTGAGAAAGGACTACAGAGCAAAAGAGCTTGATTCTGAGACGTTGCCCGTCCTTGTAGAGCAGTTCACCTTTGATTTCCATGTCAGAAAAAAGAAGGTGAAATCAACAATTCCCTTCCTCTGAGCTGGGAATAGGAAAGAAGCCCAATTCTCCAGGAAGCCTTCAAAAGGAAACTCTGCATTTCTTTGTTAAACACCTTGTTTAATTTCTTGAAAGAAATCTTTCCCAGGACTTTGCAACTGCGGTGGTTCAAAGCGGGTGGGCAGCCGAGTTCCACCACGGCCGCTCTCTCACTCCCCCTCCTCAAAGGGAAAGGGGGAGAAAATACGATGCAAAGGGCTCCAGGGCTGAGATAAGGACAGGGCGATGGCTCAACAAGTATCGTGACGGGCAAAGCAGACTCAGCAGAGTGACCCTCAGGGTCCCTCCCTGCCCCTGCTCCCCGTGGGGTCCCTCCCATGGGATGCCGCCCTTCCCCAGCTGATCCCACACGGGCTGCCCACAGGCAGCAGCTCCTCAAGCACTGCTCCCACACGGCTCCGTCCCACGGGCTCCATCCATCCATCCATCCCCCAGGAGCAAACTGCTCCAGCACGGGTCCCCCACGGCTGGGCGGCAGCTCCCCCCAGCCCCCCTGCTCCTGCGGGGGCTCCTCTCCATGGCTGCAGCTGCGGCCCGGGGCCTGCTCCTGCGGGGGCTCTCCACAGGCCGCAGCCTCCTCCAGGCCACAGCCACCTGCTCCACCGGGGGCTCCTCCACCCACAGGGGGGCAGCAGCGTGGAGATCTGCTCCATGGGGGACCCATGGGTGCAGGGGGACAGCCTGCTCCACCAGGGGCCTCTCCCTGCACAGCCCGCAGGGGAACTGCTGCTGTGAGCCTGGAGCACCTCCTGCCTCCTGCTGCACTCACCTTGGGGGCTGCAGGGCTGCTTCTCACTCCTTGCTCTTCCAGCTTCTGTTGTGCAGCAGTATTTCCCCCTGCTTACATCTGTTCTCCCAGAGGTGCAAACAACATCGCTTATTGGCTCAGCTCTGGCAAGCGCCGGGGCCCTTTTGGAGCTATCTGGAGCTGGCTGTTGTCTGGACTGTTCTCACAGATGCCATCCCTGCAGGCCCCTGCTACCAAACCCTTGCCACGTAAATCCGATCGAAGTGTATGCAGCAATTACAAAGCCGCTGTGCTTTGGGCTGTCACGATCCTTCTGCAAGTGCAGGGGAGGTGCAGGGTTGCTTTGCATTTCCAAAAGGAGGAAGAAAGCCTCCAACCCCACTGGACCTCAGCCACTTGCAGGATCCAAGCAACGCTCCCCACTTTCAGTTATCTCCCTCCCATGCACACAGTGGGAGCAAGGTTGAACAAGCACATTTTTGAAAATGTTTATCTTAATGAAGAATAAAAGAAGTCTACAACACCCAATCCCTCTGTGCACCCAAGGCAAAAATCGTGGACTATTCTGCCTCAACACTATTTTCAGACCCAATTTGTCAAGTCATCTAGCAGAGGATTTCTCTCTTGTTCACTCACCAGCTTAGTAGAGCACCAGTTTACATAGGTGCTGGAGCAGATTCCTCAACCATCTGAAGGGACTTGATCCCAGAAAAGTTCAAAACTGCAGATGACTCATGATTTTGTGGTGAAGCATCTATTAAATGAGAGCTGTTCCGCTTAGGGCACAGTGAGACAGTGTGAGAAGAACCCTGTATCTCACTGATTGAGGCTTTATAACTCTACAGAATTGTCATTCAACAATAAATGGAAAGTGCAGGAGATATGTTCTTTCTTCCTCCTTTCCCTGCCATACATTAGCAGAGAGATTGTGGTGGGATATAGGTTCAGAGCCTCACAGAAGAAGGATTTGAACCCAGGCTCTCCACAGTCTGCACCACTGCCTTCCTGATGTCTTTTGACTATTTTATTTTATTTTATTTTATTTTATTTTATTTTATTAGTATTATTATTCTTCTTTTTCTGGGTGGTGTCTAAGTCTTGGGGGGAAGAACAAACTGTGGGAGGAGGGAATGCTACTACTGTCTGTGACAGTGGTGATTTCTGGACAGTGTTAGCAACAGAGCTTCTGCAGAGAAGAGAAAATGCCAGGCAGTCTCTGTTGGTATTCCATGTACTGAGTACTGAGTGCAGTTTTGGGCTCCACAGTATAAGAAAAAGACATAAACCTGTTAGAGAGTGTCGAAAGAAGGGCAACAAACAAGAGGGTCTCTTTTAACAGGGGGATTGAGGTTTGTGGCAAAGTTTTGGTAGCAATTTAGGGGCTGCACTGTGCTGGACACAGCAACAGACGCACCATAAGCCAAAGTCAGACAATAAGCCAAGGTGTGTTTACGTGTGGTTTACTGTGGTTTAACGTGGTTTACATATAGAAGAAAGTTTTCGCCTAGTGGTGAGTATACTGCAGATTTGCTGCATTGTTCTAAATTAAATAGCAAGATAAGTGATGGCATCGTAGGCTGGGAAAATATTTCTAGAGTATCAGCGCATTTTGAGCATCATTTTAACTGTTTATGCAAACATGAAGATTATTAAAATCAGTGTTTATTTATGTCTGTATGTAAACAGGTGATCATGTTGTATAGCATGCAGTAAATGGTTTGTGAATGCTGCTTGAAGAATGAAAAGAGTAAGTCAGCTCCACAAGGAATAAATGAATTTTGTTTATTTGTGCAATGCAGAGATTAGAATTAGACCAACAGCATGGAACCAAAGTCTTGCTGTGTGCCTTTTATCTGTAGGACAGTTCATGGAGGCTTCAGCAGCCCTATCTGTTTTCTAGCAGTCTGAAATGTCCTCTGTGGTGCTGCACCCAGTTGAAAGCCTGCACTGATTGTGCTGAACTTTCCTAACAGGAGGCACGGGTCCTTCGTCGGACGCTGGCTGGGGATGTATGCTGCGATGCGGGCAGATGATGCTGGCCCAAGCACTGATCTGCAGACACTTAGGGAGAGGTGAGTGCTGGTCCTGAGGGAACTTCGGTATTGTCTGCAGACGCTTCTTCGTAAGTACTCCATTAAAAGCACAAACCCTGAATTTATTAGTGAGACTTTCTTTGATGCCCTGGTAACAGTTCCTAATGAATCAATTCATATTCAGCTGGGTGAAATCATCCCAGCCTGAAGCAGAGAAATAGGCATAGAAGGAGAACAAATGGGGAATCCTGTCGCCATTCTTTTATAAACCTTTTAGTGTAACACCCAAGTTGAGGCCAAGGGAAAACCTGCCACCGTGGGACAGTGCTCTTACCCTTCTCTTCACTCCTCACTTGTCAGCAGCACGAGGTCCAAACCCCCCTGGTGCAAGCTCTTAAGCATGCATGTCACATCCCAGGATGCTGCCAGTGGAGTGTTTGGACTTTCTGTATGGATCTTATGTTGTTATTTAATGGGTGCTTAGAAATCCAACAAGGTCTAAACACAGCCTGTACTTTTAAATAATCTTGGAAGCTCAGAGATACTGGAATGGCTATCAACACGCAGCATGATCCGTCAGAATATGTTTGCAGTTGATGTTTTTGTTTTGTTTTATTTTCCCTGTTTTTACACTCTAGCCTATGATGATAAAGGGCAGCTTGATGATAAATAACAAGCTTGGAATTCTAGGAGCTCTACACAAAATGTAAATATTCGAGATGAATTGAAATGTCTTTTAACATCTCATTATAAAGCTTTCTGCTGTCTAGACATTTGATCAGTGTAATGAAAACGTCACCATTTTTTATTCTATATCAATTTTTCCTTTCAGATTGGCAATGGGAAAAACACAAAAAACAACCAGAAGAATATCACAGAATCCTACGATGCTTTCTCGACAGGAAGGCTTGCTGTTATTCAGTCCACCAGATGGGTAAGAACAAACATAAACTTTCAGTTTTTTTCCACTGAAATTTCTACTGTGTTGAATCACTAATTTGCAGTATGTTAATTCATAATTTTAAAAAGTGGATGTGAAGACAAGGTGTATGCTTATACAAAAATAAAAAGGTATGCAGATGGGCGCAAAGACTAGTAGTACAGAAACATTCCCTGAGACCTAAATAAAGCCATGTACTAGAATGTAGCTCTTGATAAACTCTGTAAGCCTTGGGTACCAGAGTCAGTAATGTTAGAATAGACAGTCTTGTAGCTTATTGCTGTAATTTGTAATAAAGGGCACTAACATTTGTTAACTTGTAATTCTCATTGTAGTTTAGAAGCCTTTTGTTTATTAAAGAAACTGGCACTCCCTAAGTTTTGAAAAGAGCATAGATTGAGAAAATAATTGTTATTGCTAAATACAGATTGCAGTTACTCTAGAATGTTTGACAGTCACAGTATTTACTGTATATTGTTCCCACATTCTTTATGGTCTCATTTTTCTTTGATTTTGTGTACGTGTGTCTTTTTTTCACTGTGAAAACAGCACAGGTGGGTGTTGGAGAGGGGAAGTCAATTGGAGAATGGTTTGGACCAAATACAGTTGCTCAAGTACTAAAGTAAGTGAGATCATACCAGTCTCATTCAGAACGTACTCCCCTGGGGCAGCCAAGAGAAGGCCCAGGCAGAGTTTTGAAGGCTGCATCTCCCCCTGTCCCACAGTCAGGAATGTACTTGCCATCTATTTACAAGTGCAGCATGGAATGTCATGCCACAGCTCGGTGTGCAGGTACTGAGTTGGGAATGGGTGACCTCTAAATTTTAATAAAGGAAGAGCCTGAGGAGAAGAAACTGCAGGAAAGTCTCCTGCTACGCCGTCTGCATGCCCTCACCAGTCACACCACAGATGTATATTCCTTTCTGCACAGTGGCACAGCTCTGGCAGGTCGAGAGTGCCACCGTGTAGGTCGGAGTGGTGGTGTGAAACATCAGAGAGAAGCCATCTCGGCTGAGGAGGGAACTGAGCTGCAATTCCTCCCTTTCTGAGCAGCAGTTCTGCCAGCAAGGCTACTGGATAAAGATGGGCAGCTCCTCATAGTCTGGGAGCCACACTGAAAGGAACTGAGGCTGCTCAGTTCTCCAGGGGTACGTGGAGGTGTCTTACCTCAGGCAGGGGCTAGGCTACAGGTCCTGCGAGCTCAGCAGCAAGTCTTTGACACCCTGGAACAGGCACATGATCTGAAGAGGGAGGGGAGCTGAAGCATGCCCTGGACTCCAGATCTTTCATGGCCAAGTTTTTCATGGTGAAACACTCACCCCCATTTCTTTCTGGCTTATTTGAAACAGCTAATTCTGCCAGTGCAGCTTAAGAGTGTAGCTCCCTTCCCCAAAGGTTTGGATTTTGCAGAAGTGGACATAAAACTGTGTGCTGCTGTCTCCCACTGAAGTTTTGGTGCCCCAAACCCTTAGCTGATTTAGCTTTTAACGCCCCATTTCTGCTGTGCACGCAGGCTCAGGCAGAAGTAATTCCACTGAATTCAGTGGAATTTCTTAAGCAAAAAGTAATCTGCAAAACTGGCATAGGAATTTTTTTCTTTCCCAGATGAGAAAAGACACAATTGGGCAAGAACCCATTGCAGAGACTGTCGAGTGCAATAAAAAGTAATAAACTTGATGTAGTTGAACTGTTACTGTCACTGCACTTAGCAGTAAGACAAAACAGTTTGCACATGGTGCAGCGCATATGTTTTTCCTGGTACCACTCAGTACCTATTTTTCTAAAGATATTAAACATTTAATGTTTAAAGTTTTCTTTTTCTTACATGGAGACTTTAAAAAATGCAGAAAGGATGTTTTTTCTTAAGAAAAAAAAAATAAATAAATGGTTCTGAGTGTAAAGCTACCCTTTTGATCCAACTAGTTTATATTAATTAGTACCTTAATGTTTTCTAGGAAGCTTGCTTTATTTGATGAATGGAATTCATTAGCAGTTTATGTATCTATGGGCAATACGGTGGTCATTGAAGACATCAGGAAGTGACACCTCATCAGTTTTCTGGTAACAGTTTCTGATTTGACTCCATTTGCCAGCATGTATCTAAACATGAACAAATACTTGGGGGGGCATGGGTTTGTCTTGCAAGGGTAAGAAGAGGGAAGAAGGACATACAAACTCAGTTGTGTTTTTTTGATCCCTGATGCCAACTTCGTGCTCACATCACTGGATGTGAAGAGCTCCTTGAAGAATTTCTACTGTCATCATTGCTGCCATTTCATTTCTCTGGCGTTTTATAGGCAAAGCTTGACACTATTAATAACATTAATAGGACATGTCACTGCAGTCTTAAATTGTCATCCCCCAATCATTGATCTAACGTCTCACTTGGACGTGCCAGCACATACTGTCTGCTAGAATTACTTCTACTAAATAGCTGTAATTGCCATGCCCGGCTCGTTTTGTCTTGGGTGCCCTATAAAGATCCCTGGCAAACTAGCTTAATTCACTACTGAGAGGAAGATCTGCTTTGTGTTCCTCTGTGCGTTGACTGATTTCTAGTTTTATTCCCGCAGAAAAAATGTGCTGGTCCCCTCCTCAGAGCAGCAGCGCGTCCCACAGCAGTGCACATTTGCACAGAAGTGCTCTTGGCCGAAGCAAGAAGGCAGGAGGACTCTGCACAGGCTGGAAAGCCCTCTTGCTTATTATACCTCTACGACTAGGGATAAATCACATAAATCCCGTATATATTGATGCATTTAAAGTAAGGTTTTCTTTCAATTCATTGCTCGTTACTGTCAAATAAGTTTGGGTATCTGTGATGTCAGTAAAGAAATGAATGACAATTTCCTTTATTCCTTTTGAACTCCTAGGAATGCTTTAAGATGCCACAGTCTTTGGGAGCATTAGGAGGGAAACCAAATAATGCCTATTATTTCATAGGATTTTTAGGTAAGGAAAAAAGAAACTTATTCCAAATGTGCAGATGATCAAAAGAGAACATTTTTTGAAGGGGAAATAGTAAGGGGTCTAAGCGTGAACCTCTAGAAGTAAAGAAAGATGAGAATAGAATAAAATAAATGAAGAAGCATATCTAAAAGAGTTTAGAAACAGTATGAGATGATCCTTAACAGGAGCAGAAAGTTAACAGCAAAGCTAGGTGTAAAAATAAGTGATGACATCAACAAGAGCAACATACTGAGAATAGCTGATAGCATTTGACAAGTGTATTGGTCAAATGTCACTTTTATTTTCTTGTATTTCAAAACTGTTTCTGATAGCAGTATCTTTTTCACCTTTTGCATACCTTCTGTTATTAAGTATTGCTCTAATTAATTTAAAATGCATTCCTTCAGATTTCACCCCACTTTGGGCCAAAATTTTGCAACCCTATTTTGTCCTTTTGTAAAACCTAACCTGTTTTAGTTAGGCTTTTTTGTTCCAATTTCTGAATGAATGCCTAATGGGATTACAGATTGCATCTGTGAACATCCTGTACCTTTTAATCTGTCAAATGTTAGTGTTTACAACACTTGAGATTTAAAAAAAAAAAAAAAAAAAAAAGTACTGGATCTCACATGGAAAAATAAAAGTATGGGACAAAGATAGAACATAACCAACCAAAAAATTACAGTAATAGGTGACAATAGGAAGTTATACTAAATACCCTGTGGGAAACGCTGTGTCTAAACCTTCCGATTCTCTTAAAGAATCCCTAGCTGGAAAGTCTAGATTATACTGACTGCAATGGCAATCTAATTTCTATTTTACAGTTCTGGACCAAGTGCTTATTAATGTCACTTGCTTATTTTTAACATACGGCTTTTACCCATCCAGGCAATGAGCTGATCTATCTGGACCCTCACACCACTCAAAGCTTTGTAGATTCAGAAGAAAATGGCACGGTTGACGATGAGAGTTTCCACTGCCAGGAAGCCCCACATAGAATGAAGATCATGAATTTGGACCCTTCAGTAGCTTTAGTAAGTGTCAGGAAATCTGGAATGCATGTACTTTATCTCAAAGTAATGTCTCTCTACATTGGTAAGGGCAGCAATGCATCTCCTTGAACAGAACCAAGATCACAAAGCTGTCTTCTGTGATCAACACATAGTAGTTTGTACATAACTACATGGAGAATCTTAGGGCAAGTGGGGAGCTGTCTGTACTGTAGGGAGCTCGCTTTGTTTTCTTTACTGAGCAGCTTTTACTTCTTTCAAGAGGCATTATAATGGTCAGAGCAAGGAACTGAAACAGGTTTACGTGTTTTATTCTATCACTACTTTATGTTTGGTCACCTCTAGACAAGTTACTTAAACTTACTTTATATCATAAGTTGAAAATGTTTAAGTGGAATTATTGTATTTCACCCCAAATTACAAATACAAATGTATTATTTGTAATTCACCCAAAATGTCATGGGGGTACTGTGGTATTTGAAAAAGTTGGATCTGATCCCATGCCAGTATCCTGTGATTGGGTGATTGGCAGTTGTCACCAGTGGGATGTGTTTCTAAAGCTTTAAACAATCTGTAAAGATACCGGTATCTGTCATTCATTCACATACCTGTTTTTTAATACTGCTGCTTTTTAGAAAGTTTTTTTGTTTTGTTTTGTTTTAATACTTAACTACGTAACTGTGCAAAATGTGGCATGATGCAACGAGACAGACAAAATCATAATGAAGAGCAAATATTTTCAGTATAGATACCAGAATGGAAATGTTCCTTAGGTGGTCCATCATCTACAAGTTTTCAGCTTCTGCTGATACCTGGACTGTAGGAACTGGGTGGCGCTCCATGGAGGAGCACACAGGAGCTGCTGCTATTTTTTGCTTGACTATTTCGTTAGGGGTTTGCAGGGCCTTGTTCTCCCCGTGGGTTCTCTCCCTAGAGCTGCCACATATTTGGAGTCTTATATCTACTGATCGTACAGGGCATTACTGTATCAGAGGTCAAACCGCCTTACCTGCTGGTACCACATACCTACCATCTGCAAAGGTAAAACTCTGTGTGTTTGTTTTTTCCCCTAAGGGCTTCTTTTGCAAAGAAGAATGTGATTTTGATAACCGGTGTAGTCTTGTACAAAAGGTAAGAGTGGGAACTTAGCATCTCGATTTGTTCTTTATAAAGTCTGGTTTTTATTGTCTGTTTTTTGTAAAATTTTCCTTTGCATTTTCCTTTGTATACAAATTGTATGAGCCATGGAGAAGAATGCATTAAAGCATCAGGGTAAGGCAATACTACTGAATTGCTAATTGGAAATTGTTCAGCACTTTACCAGCCACAAACCCTGCCAGTTGGAAAATGGGTGTAAACATCCACACTTGAAGGTGTTACTGGGTGACACTTGCTTTTAACTTCTAATTCTCACTAAATGACTAAGGTTTAACTGCCATATTGTAGTGATGTATCAATGATTTGCTTCCTGATCCTTTTTTATTGTTTGACATAATAGATTGCGTGTTCTAATTATGACTGTTAGTCCCTGCTATCTTAAAGATCTGATTCTGTAAGTGCTGCAGGCCTCTAGCTCCTGCTGATCTAGGGAGAACAGAAGGTGCTGGCTGCCACAGGAAACAGACTTGAGGATGTTTCTGCATGCAGCTGTTAAGCTAAGCACCAGACGTCTGAATGTAAAGTACCATCAACCTCTAAGGGCATTTATTTAAAAAAAAAAAAATCATCTAAGGAAAACAGTTTGTAAATAACTGAAATACAGGACAGAAGGTAACTTCTCTTTGAAGAGGAATAGCGTTTGGCTTCAGGAACACCTTTTTTCCTGACCAAAACCTGTCCTTCAAAATCTGATGCGTTTTTTTTTTTTTTTTCCCCTTTGGAGGAGCTGATAGATCTGTCTTTTGTGCTATTGATCAACAGAAAACTTGAGGAGAGTTCTATGCAAGCAACTTTCTTTTAAAAAGCAGAAAATATTGTACATTCCTAGTGTGCTTGCTACCTGTAAACAAAATTACAGGTTTGCAGATATCAAAGCTGATATCAAAAGATGATAAGACTGATAATTTGTAGTACAGTTCAAGAGATCTGTCTTCCAGATGTGTTTTAACTAGGGATGTATTACAGAGACCATGGTGCTTGGATTTCACAGTATGTCTGTATAAAGACCTTTTTTTCCTGATGGACATGCGTAATTAAAAAACACTTTCAATTAAGCAGACACGTTTTGTGTTTGAAGCGTCTCCCGAGCCAGCTTTTAAAATGAAAGCATTCTGTCCTCAGGAGATTCTAAAGCAGCAGAGTCTACGGATGTTTGAGCTGGTCCAGAAGCACCCGCCACACTGGCCTCCTTTCATACCTCCAACAAAACCAGAAGTGACAACCACAGGAGCAGGTAAGGCACCGATTAAAAGCCTAATTGTGCAATGTTATGTTCCTCGTTAGCAAATAAAAGAATAATCACAGGTAGAATAACTATCCTTTGTGAGTGTCAAGCAATATATAGCAGGCATGTATCCAAACAAGCCATACAATTGCTAGCACAGATTTTTTTTTTTCACTCTTACAAAGTACTTTTCTGGAATGCGTCTTTCAAAGTTTTTTTTTTTTAAGTGAACAAAATCAGGCATGTCTTTAGAAGCATTTTTTTCTTTATCTTTTTTTACAGAACTCATTGAATCTACTGACAAGCTATTTGAATTGGAAGAAGAATTTGAAATCCTGAGTGTGTGAAGGAAACTGTGGTGACTCTTCTGAGTGTTGAATATATTGGTAATATTATTGCATTGACTTAAACAGCCATGTTAGCCCCGAAGTGCCTGAAATTATGGATAACAGAGCACAGAAATCTAGTAGCATCCAAAACTCCAAGGGCAGTCTAACACACAAGCTTCCCCGGGTGGAAAGGCAGTAAGAGATCTTGTGATAAGATGCTTAAAGGGAATCTCTTTTTAACGTACCTTACCTGGAGACAAACGGGCCTTTGAGATTAAGGCAAAAATACATGTATCACTGGGCACCATGTTTGGAGAAAGGGATAACCCAAATGGATATTTCTTGCTCTCATCTAATAATGCAATAGTTTAGTTCTTCAAGCAAAACAGTCTTCAGTTCAGGAGGATGTTTACTTCTGTTCCCTCCTGTGGGCTGCGTCATAGGAAAAATACATTGTCTTGTTTAAAAGATTGACTGGATCAGGAGAAAATTGTTTCCTTGTTAAATATTTTAACATGTATTTGAGCAACCAGACTTTATTACAAAAATGTTTCTGTAAAAGGAACTATGTCTAATGGACACATTTTGCAATAGCCTTCCTGTTTCTGGGAGACTTCAAGAGGAACAGGAGCCTCAAATAGTTGATACAGATCACAACCACTGTTATAGTTATGGTATATTTCACCTTGACCTTAAAATTCAAATGATTAAAACTTAGGTTATTTCTTTCCGAGTTAAAACGAGTCAAAGGTGGTTTAACTGTACCTTATTTATTTTAGAATAGATTTACACAAGTTTCTCTGTTACAGCACTTTATCTGTGCATCTAATAAATTTCTTAAGCTTTTCTTAGGTTGTATGCTGCTATGTTTGGTTAATTTGTGTGAACTAAATATAAACCAGGTGATCTTAAAACTTAATATAGAAGCGTACACAGATTACTGAATTGTTGCTTTTTGACTTCTTGCCTTTTGAAATCTGTTTTGGTAGAAGTGCCTTAACCCTACAGGTTTATCAGAACAGCCTGGGCAGTTTTATTTCTAAGGCAGAGAATCTCTCTCTAGCAGCCATAAGAAAAACAGTTCAGAATAAAGAAAGGCAAACATTTTTAATCCATGCTGAAGTTCCTTTTCACTACCAGACAGTCCCCCTTGTGGTCATGTTGTCATGCTAGTGTAGTGAACATGAACTGCAGACTTTCATCTTCACCAATAAATGACAACATAGAGAAATACTGAATATTGTCTCCTCTCACTTGCACCTCTCGATCAGGGCCACTGTTTTTTCAAACAAAAGAGTTAACGAGATCCTATTGCATCTTGTTTAATGTTTATTAACTACAGTTTGGAAACCACAAACGTAGAAAAAAAATATCATTTCCTTATTTTATTAAAACATATATAAAACATATATAAAACATATATAATATATATATATAACACATATTGTGTTGTAAAGCCCACAATTCCCTACCAATGACAACAAAAACATCATCTAATTGAGCATGCAGTTTTCATTAACCTGTTTGTTTTTTGTTTGTTTGTTTGTTTGTTTTTTTACAAATACCCAACAACACATACACATGTGTTGTGTTGTGTTTTTTTCCATCATTTCTCACTGAAGCAATACCCATCCCGTATCAGATCTGTGTCATTACTCTAATTTTTGTTCCTAATGTACTTGAAAAACTTCTTAACTCTATTGATTGCAACAGTGGACTTTTTTCCCTCCGATCTTAACTCCATTTATCAATTACTTATTCTCTTAAAATCCTGCTTTTAAGAGATGGTTGGGTATTCACCATCTCTCACTTTTATTTATAGATTTTCTTTTCTTTTTCAGTAGTTCAGCCCTAGTCAACTCGGAGGTGGGCAGCAGCAGCTTCTATGGAGCACCTATGCTGGAAAAAAAAAAAAAAAAAGTTGAGCCTTGAGGGAAAAGGAAGGTGGGAGAGCCAGATGGGGCAAGAGGAAGGGAGGTGGTTTGACCAGGACACCTTGAGGGTCTGGGAAGAGAAGAAATGGATGGGTGCTTAAGAAATGAGCAGCATCACAGCCTACATACGGAAGAATTGTGACGAGCAGTTTAGAAATGTGAGCGATTGGTGGTCTTGTGTTGATCGGCAGCTGTGCTCCATGGTTATAGCTGTAATTTCAGCAGGTTACTGTGTAAGCCGCATGTTGCCACTTCCTTGATCAAGGCAATGCTGTTCAGTTGCAGGGAAGAGGGGCAAGACTCAGGGAAGAAACGGAACGGAGAAAACTCTACACTGTGGATATGCACACGTAGCCATAAAATCAGTGCTGGACAGAAAGAGAGAAAGAGAGACAGACAGACAGAGAGACAGAACGAAAGGAGGGAAGGAAGGAAGGAAGGAAGGAAGGGAGGGAGGGAGGGAGGGAGGGAGGGAGGGAGGGAGGAAGGTAAAGGGAGAAAGAAGGAATACCCCACACTCATAAAAGTGAGAAAGATCTAGGTGTAAAATTACGTAAAAGAAAGACAACTGTCATGTTGTGGTCTGATAGTTTCTGGGAGAAAGCAGAAACCCAGCAATTCTGTCTTTCCTACTCCTCCAAACCAATTCCGTTGACAACTCTGAATGCTTCCAGCTAGAAAAAAAAGGAAGAATGAAGTGGAGGGCTCCTTGCCATCACTGTATTTCTGGAGCAGATTTCTGGATAGTCCCCGCAGCCAGCTGTAGGGCCTGTGCCAGGCTTGGAGTGGCTGCAGGGAACATGCCAGGGGCTCGAGGTGCTGCAGGGAACATGCCAGGGGCTGGAGGGGCTGCAGGGCGAGTGACACGGGTTTGAGGGGCCTCAGGTCCCAGCGCAGTGGTTGAAGTCGATGCAGGGAACATCAGAGTTGTTGGAGGGGCTGCAGGTAAAATGCCAGGGGTTGCGGGGGCTGCAGGGTGCTGAGTCACAGCTTTGCATCAGGTCAAGACGCATTTTCCTAGAACCATCCATTTCCTCCTGAAGGGGCTGAATAGCATGGAACGGTCTTCAAAATGCACAGAGCAGACCCCAGCAAACGTAGGGATGCTGCTAGCAAGTAGGGAACTTTTTTGTTGATGTTGTTAACATTGTTTCACGACAATAGATGCAAACATGTATCTTGAGTTGAGGGCAAAGGTGACCTTGGATCTGAAGCACACAGGCGTTCGCTAATGTCCCCCCATCCGGAGTGAATCCACAACGACTCGGAAGGAAAACTAAAGTCCAAAGCAGTGCACTGGGATAAAGAGAGTTTAATAGGGTAGAAAAGGAATAAAAACAATATAATAAATATTAATATTTATAATTTATAATATAATAACGTATAAAAATTTTTTAATTAATAAGATTAAATAATAATCATCATAATTTTATAGTAATAAAACAACGCCATACTGTACAACACAGTCAAGAAAGTGGATTTAATGCAATAAAAATAAAACCCATTTATCCCATCCCAATGAGTTCCTATCCCCATCATCACTTCCCATCCCACTGATCATTTCCTATCCCAACAACGTCCCAGTTCTGATCCCAAGGCTGAATTCCCAACTCCCACCCACCCATCCAGCCAGCCATGCACCCATTTTCTGCATTTTCAGGTCACAAGACTCTGATGAAGGCCACCTCAGCCTTTTCCCCGAAAAAAAAGCTGCTCTTTATTGTGAAAAACTTCACTTTTGCACAACACTGCAGACCCAGCCAAGATGGTCCTGCAAGACAAGGTGAAACAAACATACAAAACCCATATGGAGGTAAATTGGTTCATCTAAACAAATTCCTACCACGAAATCCTGATCCTCAATCTCAGCACCGATGAAAAAAGAGGATACAGTTCCCTCCTCCAAGGTCCCTCTCTGCCCCTGCTCCCCGTGGGCTCCTCTCCATGGCTGCAGCTGCGGCCCGGGGCCTGCTCCTGCGGGGGCTCTTTTTTGCACCTAAGTGCTGTTAACCATCCCAGGCATTTGTTGTTCACATGGTGAATAAGTGCTGTTTTGGATTTACAGAGATAATCTGTAGATTTGGTTCCAAAGGGGTTCAAATTCAGGCAAGGCAGTGAGAGCTTTGTGGGCTGCAGGAGAACCAAAATGCAGGAACTGTCAGGGCTCATCCTCACCCGGGACCAACTCTCATTTGGTCTTCTTTGGAGAGAAAGCCAAGCCAGCCAGATGGCTTCCACTACTTCTATGGGAGTGACATTGGGATTGATCTTTAAAATGAAATGAAGCAGAAGGCTGTGGGTTCTCCAACCTTCAAGATATGCAGCACTTGGCTGGGAAGGTTTCTTCCGTTCCTATGGATTTGAAGAATTAGGGCTGAAAGAAGCAGCAGGACCCTAGGGCCATATTCTGTCATCTCTATGGAAACTCCTGACGGGAATTACCTCCCTACTGGTGTCAAACTGCAGGCAGGCAAACGGGTGTGGTCTCCTCTCTGTGCAACTCCCCAATCCATGGTGTCTCTTTGCATGTGTGAAATTGCATGTGTATAGGGGGTGTGGTGGCAGAAGAGTGAAAGCCTCTTCTGATGGCTCCTAAAGCTGTGAGTCTGACCCTTCTGTGACTGTGCTGAAAGCGATCCTGGGGATAGAAGGGAGAGTGATCCAGCTGCACATCATGAGACGGGGAAGAGACAGAGGCTCTGGCGTGCACTGCTGACTGGTTTGCCTCGGTGGGGTTGGAGTGAGGAAGCTGTACCCTCCTCTGTTAGCACAAAGGAGAGGAGTTATTCCACGCTATTTTTCCTCCTCTGTGTATGAATGGACAGACTGCACAGTTGGTTAAGGCCGTAGCTACTGAAGACAAGAACTCCATTGTCTGCTGCTCTTCAGGCAGAAGGCAGAAGGAATCAAGAGACAGGACTGGCTCTGTCTGCATACTGCAGTAGACGCACTTTTTTGCATCTTCTGTGCGTGAAAAAGTATGTTTTAATTGATAAGAATCCCAAGGGCCTAGAAATACTGCAGTTTTAGGACAAATCTGGTATAAACTGAGTGTCCTGAGGATTTTGAGTACTCCATTTCCGTGGCCAGACCAACAGAAACTCCAGGGCAATAGGAAACACAACTTTCTCTCTCTTATCCTAAATTTCTCCACTTGTTATCTCCTGACCAGCAATTTACAGGAAAGTTACAGGAAAGTGAGGGAAAATATTTGAACTATTTATACACCAGTGCAGGTGGTGCCATGTTAACTTCACTCTTTTGCAAGATCTTGTTTGCTAACAGCAAGTTATGGCCCCTAGGGATGTTTTACCTTGAGGGAGGGAATGGGGGCACACCAAAACAAGTAGAACAAGCAAAATACTGTGGGGTGGAGCTGACAAAACAACAAACAAACAAACAAACAACAAAAAAACAACTACCACCACAGACCACCCACTAGTGCCGTGCTTTTCATCCTGAAGTGAGGAAAGAGCAGAGCATCCTTGCAGGAACTTCATGCCTCAAAACCCTCCTTTGTCACTCTTCCTGCACTTGTGTAACAGTTGCTTGCAGGTCTGTTTCCTTTCTTATTTCAGGACTGGAAGATGGCTTCATGGACAAAACAGACTTGGCTTGGGGAAGAGTAATTGAATTTATTGCCAACTGATCACAAAGTAGGACAGTGAGAATTTAAAAACTTTAAAACCAACCAACCAACCAACCAACCAACCAACCAACCAACCAACCAAACAGAAAACCACCTCGCCACACTACCTCCATCCCAGGCTAAACCTCAGTCTTGATTCTTCTATCTATTTCCCACGGAGCAGTGGGGGGTGGTTGGAGGATGTTGGGGACTGGAGGTTGCAGGCTCTGCTGCTCCTTCATCGTATTTGGCAATTTTATTGATGGTAGCGCTCCCCACCCCTCCCATCCCCTCTTTTCCCTTCCCTCCACTCCCCTGCCCTCCCCTATGCTCCCTGTTCTTTCTGACCAACAGTATGATAGATTCGGGTGGGTGGTAAGCACGTGGGGCTACGGAGAGGACATGTACACAAAGATTTGGCTCCAGATCCAAAATGTCATGTATTTGGCAATTTTATTTATGGTAGCACTCCCCTCCCCTCCCCTCCCCTCCCCTCCCCTCCCCTCCCCTCCCCTCCCCTCCCCTCCCCTCCCCTCCCCTCCCCTCCCCTCCCCTCCCCTCCCCTCCCCTCCCCTCCCCTCCCCTCCCCTCCCCTCCCCTCCCCTCCCCTCCCCTCCCCTCCCCTCCCCTCCCATCCCCTCCCCTCCCCTCCCCTCCCCTCCCATCCCCTCCCCTCCCCTCCCCTCCCCTCCCCTCCCCTCCCCTCCCCTCCCCTACTCTCTTTTGCCTCCTCTCCCCACTTTTGCCTCCCCTCCCCCCCATCCCCTCCCCTCCCCTCCCGTCTCCTCCCCTCCCCTACACTCCCTCCCCTATGCTCCCTGTCCCTATACTCTGCTACACTCCCCTCCCCTATACTACCCTACACACTCCTACACTCCCCTCCCCTATCCTACCCTAAACTCCCGTTCGCTACACTACCCTACATTACCCTATGCCCCCCTCCCCTACACTCTCCTACACTCCCCTCCCGTATCCTACCCTACACTCCCCTAAACTCCGATCCCCTACACTACCCTATACTCTCCTATGCTCCCCTCCCCTCTAACACGCTACACTACGCTATACTACCCTACCCTACCCTACCCTACCCTACCCTACCCTACCCTACCCTACCCTACCCTACCCTACCCTACCCTACCCTACCCTACCCTACCCTACCCTACCCTACCCTACCCTATCCTATCCTATCCTACCCTATCCTATCCTATCCTATCCTATCCTATCCTATCCTATCCTATCCTATCCTATCCTATCCTATCCTATCCTATCCTATCCTATCCTACCCTCCCCCTGCCCTCCCCTCCCCTCCCCTCCCCTCCCTTCCTTTTATTCCCTCCCCTTCCCTCCCCTCTTGTCTTCTTCTCTCCTCTCTTCTTTCTTTCGGGTAACTTCAAATCGCTTCAGTCGTTCTCATAGCTCCTGTCCCTGGCTGATTCACGGGAACCCATCAGCAGCAACCAGAAGCGCTCCAGCTGCTGTGTCACTGGTCGAGCAACAGTCTCCAACTGGGAACCGCTGACTTCGTTGTGTGGCTCAGACAGGTGCCTTGCAGTTCCACCGTGGCCTGGACGTTTCCTCTTGCTGTGTCCCCACCTACAGCGCACTTCTGCTTAGAAGCAGCAGCAGGCTTTGCAAGATGTCCCACTCCTTCCATTTTCAGTGGTTTAGCTTGGCTAGCCGGGTGGTGTCTGTCAATAGAAGACAACAACGAGATTTGGGTTAGAAACAGCTAACTGAGTAGTTCCTTCGCACAAGGGCAAGGAATATCTACCCCTTCCTACTGGAGGCTGCAGTGTCAGAGATAATGACGGGTCCTTCCGAGAGCTTTGAAATATCCCTTGGGGATGCTGAGTCCAGAGGACCAGAGCAAACCTGTCTAAAGTACACCGTGGAATCACTCGGAATGACTTCCTAGCAGAAGCATGTGTCTGATACGGCTTCAGCTGCTTGCAGTGTTCTTCTTCACCTCATACCTAAATTCAGATGAGAGATCTCAATGAAGATGGAAAGGTTGAGAAATAGAGAAATCACTGATGTGCTTTGAAAACTTCTAAGGACTGAGTACTGCATCAATCCCATGTTGTAACATTAAGGATTGGTTAGAAAAGCAAACGTTAAAAACAAGGAAAGGGGAAGAACAAGTAAGCTTTCTTAAAGTATCTATTCTATTTAAGGTATCTTTAAAGAAGTAAATAAGTACTGAAATATATATGCAGATAGAGAGAGAGAGAGAGAGAGAGAGAGAGAGACAGAAACCTAAGAGTCTGCTGTGCAGGTTAGCTTCTTGCTCTCTTTTCTAAAAGTCACAGTGAATGCAGCATCTGTGTGCGTTACAAGCATTACCCTCAGTCCAGCACAGGTACACACGAGAGGTCAGCCTGCAGGTTGCGGAGGCAAAGCAACTGCTCTGGCTGGATGTGAAGAGCCAAGACAGAAGTTGCTGTCAGGGAAAAGATACACAGAGGGGATGAAAAAGACGGAGTGTGCTTCCGACCTTCACAACTTCTAAGCAAGCGGAGATGAGGTTGTGGAAGAAGCAAATAAGCTGTTGATCTAGAAGCAGCCTGAAGATTGTCCTTAAGCAGGGCCTTGCATTCTTCATTTTTACAGCATTGCTTGCCTTCAAGTGCACGACGATGATTTTATGAACTTTCTACCACTACAGAAATGCACCGGATTCTTTCACAAAACTTACGGGTGGTACTTGGCAATATTGGTCAGCATTCTCTATTTCCTTCTTCATCTCAATTCTCTTTTGGCCTGTGAAGCTTTCCAGATCAGAGGAGAAGATCCACGGTAATACGGAGCTTTGGATACTGCAAAGGAAACGAAGAATCCTACTGACAACTCTTTTCAACCTCGCCTGCAAGCATCACAGAAAAGAACACCGAAAGAACACCGCTTTATCATGGGAAGCATAAATTGGAGCATAGGTGTCCTATAGCTGAAGCGAGGTGAAGCAGGTTCCACACAAGGTGAAGGAGCACACCCATAAGCATTTCCGTAAAGCCGTGTTTTCAAACAAAGGGTTAAGATTTAGATTTTCTTACAAGTGAAGAATGAAGAAATAAAAGAAAAAGAAAATTACCAGGACATCCAGTTTTCCTCTAGCTTGCTTTGCTTCTTTCCGAATCTGAGTCTGGAGTGACAGTCAGGGAGCAGCGTTGTGCAGAAATGCCAAAGCCTCCCCAGCTGGTTGTACCTTCATCAGCAAGGGCTTTGATACTGCTGCCTCCTCAGCAACATCAGCCATTTCCGAGGAAAGCTGGTGTCCATCAGGTCAAATAGGAATGGGAAATCCCTCTTGCCACAACTTCACACTCACACCAGAGTTGGCAGGACAGGCCGATGGACAGAGAAGCGTCTGCAAGAGTGTTAGAAAACAGACTTTAGATTTCCGTCAACCCAGGAAGAATTACTTGCTCATCCCTTCAAAGTGAACTCTGAGTAGAAGGAGGGGATCCCAAGCTGCATTCCTGACATCTATGCTGCAAAGTCATCCAATGGGACATGTTACTGGACCAGCCTGTTACGAACAGAAACAGGACTTTGAGGTTATGCTGTTGGATTAGAATTAAGCTCAAAGAGTTAGTCCTTTGACGTGTTTTTGTTTGCAAGTGTTTTCACTGCTTCCCAGACAATGTCTCCAGCAAGCTAGCTGCTTGCTTCATTTGTTCTGTTCTGTTCTGTTCTGTTCTTTTTGATTCTGTTTTGTTTTGTTTTCTCAGCCAGGATTCTTAGAGAAATGAGATTAAAGTGATCATATTGTATGTCCACCCATCCCTCCCTCCCCTTCGCTTGTCCAGAGCTTTTACCTCGTCCAGCAGCTTGAATGAACTCGGTCCTAGGCGCAGTTGTGTCCAAGCCATTCTGTTCCTAGACGTGTTGTGAGAACAGACAGCTAAGTAGTGGGGAGGGGACGTGCTGCTGTCTGCAGTGTGACCTCAGCGCTTACCAAACAGTAGGGAATACACAGAGAAGGGCCTTAGGAGAACTTCAAGCCCCAGATACGTTTTATGTGGAAACCATATTTCCCAAGATAACACTGGACGCAACTGCATAATCAAAAGGGATTCATTTCTTGGTTCATTCAACTCCTAGGTTTTAGTTTTAAAACATGTCTGTCTTGGCTTAAAGCACTCTTCCAATCTCTATTTCCAGTTCCTAGGATTTCCTGAAATAGGGAATCCCATTTTTTTCTTTGTACACTCTCCCAGCCTCTTTGTTTTCCTCTCCCCAAGAAACTTAGCACTGCTCTCTTCATACTTGACAACTAGATATGGAGCTGTATCAGCCAGAAGGAAGTTTCCTTCACACTTTCTGCTTCTTACGGTATCTGGGCTCTTACCTTTACACTTACTCACCCTTCCTACATTAGCACAAAGAAAGCTGTTTGGGAGATCTGATGTCTTGTTTTCCAGAAACTGCCCTGAATCACCTTTACGAGAGCTGTCCCACGCTGCGAGCACAAGTCTTGCAGTCTGGCCAGATATTTGCCTTCTAAGTCAATAACCAAATCTGTTACAAAGGTAAGAACATGTAATTAATGGAAAGGAAATCCTTTTATCCTTTTATTTTGATCCAAATTCACTTTTTTTTTTTTTTTTTTTTTTTTTTCTCTAGACCAAGAATGAATCGTGGAGAACCACCAAAACTCAGGTGAGAAATGAAATGACAAATGTTAAGGTCAGGCAGCTTGCCCACTGCCATTGCTACCCTGAAAGCAGATGGAGTGCATCTTCATACGCCACAGCCTGAGACACTAGTCGACAGGCCAGCCCGTGTGAGGAAGTCCATTGCTGCCTGAATTTTAACATGACAGGGGGACTCTTAAGCCTCTTGTTTATGCTTTAGTACTTGCGGTCTATGGGAGGACACTCCACAGCACACTCTTCTCTGTCTCCCCTTATTTGTTGATCGTCTGTAGGAAGAAGAGAACGTGCAGAGGCCCTCACCCGTACATTGGGTCTGTTCTCACTCTGTGCAGCTCCATCATTGAGCAAAGTACCAACCTTGAGGCTTCTGTAAGGACTTGACACAAACTACAGAATACTACAATGAAGCGTTCACAACAAAACCACATTTTTTTCCTCAGCCAAGCATCAAAACACTTACAGAAGGGCATGGTCCCTCTCTGTGCACCTCAAGGGGAGATCCACAAATCCTCACGTGGTTTCATCGCATCCAGCACCCTTCTCTGTGCCTCCCAGCTAAACGTGCACAGAGGCAGCTGTTGCCAAAGTGCTGTGGTGACACAATTCAGTTCTGTTTCTGAAGTCATCACCGCAGGCGCCTCCCAGTGACGGCACAACACTCTCTGTTGCTAATGCGTCTGTCTCAGAAACAGCTAGGGAAGTACCACTATGCCCAAACTGACTTGAATTAGAGTAGTTCCCAAATTGTTCTCTGCTCCCCTACATCTGTGGAAGGTGGGTGATCAATCTTTTCCTTGAGAAAGGACTACAGAGCAAAAGAGCTTGATTCTGAGACGTTGCCCGTCCTTGTAGAGCAGTTCACCTTTGATTTCCATGTCAGAAAAAAGAAGGTGAAATCAACAATTCCCTTCCTCTGAGCTGGGAATAGGAAAGAAGCCCAATTCTCCAGGAAGCCTTCAAAAGGAAACTCTGCATTTCTTTGTTAAACACCTTGTTTAATTTCTTGAAAGAAATCTTTCCCAGGACTTTGCAACTGCGGTGGTTCAAAGCGGGTGGGCAGCCGAGTTCCACCACGGCCGCTCTCTCACTCCCCCTCCTCAAAGGGAAAGGGGGAGAAAATACGATGCAAAGGGCTCCAGGGCTGAGATAAGGACAGGGCGATGGCTCAACAAGTATCGTGACGGGCAAAGCAGACTCAGCAGAGTGACCCTCAGGGTCCCTCCCTGCCCCTGCTCCCCGTGGGGTCCCTCCCATGGGATGCCGCCCTTCCCCAGCTGATCCCACACGGGCTGCCCACAGGCAGCAGCTCCTCAAGCACTGCTCCCACACGGCTCCGTCCCACGGGCTCCATCCATCCATCCATCCATCCCCCAGGAGCAAACTGCTCCAGCACGGGTCCCCCACGGCTGGGCGGCAGCTCCCCCCAGCCCCCCTGCTCCTGCGGGGGCTCCTCTCCATGGCTGCAGCTGCGGCCCGGGGCCTGCTCCTGCGGGGGCTCTCCACAGGCCGCAGCCTCCTCCAGGCCACAGCCACCTGCTCCACTGGGGGCTCCTCCACCCACAGGGGGGCAGCAGCGTGGAGATCTGCTCCATGGGGGACCCATGGGTGCAGGGGGACAGCCTGCTCCACCAGGGGCCTCTCCCTGCACAGCCCGCAGGGGAACTGCTGCTGTGAGCCTGGAGCACCTCCTGCCTCCTGCTGCACTCACCTTGGGGGCTGCAGGGCTGCTTCTCACTCCTTGCTCTTCCAGCTTCTGTTGTGCAGCAGTATTTCCCCCTGCTTACATCTGCTCTCCCAGAGGTGCAAACAACATCGCTTATTGGCTCAGCTCTGGCAAGCGCCGGGGCCCTTTTGGAGCTATCTGGAGCTGGCTGTTGTCTGGACTGTTCTCACAGACGCCATCCCTGCAGGCCCCTGCTACCAAACCCTTGCCACGTAAATCCGATCGAAGTGTATGCAGCAATTACAAAGCCGCTGTGCTTTGGGCTGTCACGATCCTTCTGCAAGTGCAGGGGAGGTGCAGGGTTGCTTTGCATTTCCAAAAGGAGGAAGAAAGCCTCCAACCCCACTGGACCTCAGCCACTTGCAGGATCCAAGCAACGCTCCCCACTTTCAGTTATCTCCCTCCCATGCACACAGTGGGAGCAAGGTTGAACAAGCACATTTTTGAAAATGTTTATCTTAATGAAGAATAAAAGAAGTCTACAACACCCAATCCCTCTGTGCACCCAAGGCAAAAATCGTGGACTATTCTGCCTCAACATTATTTTCAGACCCAATTTGTCAAGTCATCTAGCAGAGGATTTCTCTCTTGTTCACTCACCAGCTTAGTAGAGCACCAGTTTACATAGGTGCTGGAGCAGATTCCTCAACCATCTGAAGGGACTTGATCCCAGAAAAGTTCAAAACTGCAGATGACTCATGATTTTGTGGTGAAGCATCTATTAAATGAGAGCTGTTCCGCTTAGGGCACAGTGAGACAGTGTGAGAAGAACCCTGTATCTCACTGATTGAGGCTTTATAACTCTACAGAATTGTCATTCAACAATAAATGGAAAGTGCAGGAGATATGTTCTTTCTTCCTCCTTTCCCTGCCATACATTAGCAGAGAGATTGTGGTGGGATATAGGTTCAGAGCCTCACAGAAGAAGGATTTGAACCCAGGCTCTCCACAGTCTGCACCACTGCCTTCCTGATGTCTTTTGACTATTTTATTTTATTTTATTTTATTTTATTTTATTTTATTTTATTTTATTTTATTTTATTTTATTTTATTAGTATTATTATTCTTCTTTTTCTGGGTGGTGTCTAAGTCTTGGGGGGAAGAACAAACTGTGGGAGGAGGGAATGCTACTACTGTCTGTGACAGTGGTGATTTCTGGACAGTGTTAGCAACAGAGCTTCTGCAGAGAAGAGAAAATGCCAGGCAGTCTCTGTTGGTATTCCATGTACTGAGTACTGAGTGCAGTTTTGGGCTCCACAGTATAAGAAATAGACATAAACCTGTTAGAGAGTGTCGAAAGAAGGGCAACAAACAAGAGGGTCTCTTTTAACAGGGGGATTGAGGTTTGTGGCAAAGTTTTGGTAGCAATTTAGGGGCTGCACTGTGCTGGACACAGCAACAGACGCACCATAAGCCAAAGTCAGACAATAAGCCAAGGTGTGTTTACGTGTGGTTTACTGTGGTTTAACGTGGTTTACGTATAGAAGAAAGTTTTTGCCTAGTGGTGAGTATACTGCAGATTTGCTGCATTGTTCTAAATTAAATAGCAAGATAAGTGATGGCATCGTAGGCTGGGAAAATATTTCTAGAGTATCAGCGCATTTTGAGCATCATTTTAACTGTTTATGCAAACATGAAGATTATTAAAATCAGTGTTTATTTATGTCTGTATGTAAACAGGTGATCATGTTGTATAGCATGCAGTAAATGGTTTGTGAATGCTGCTTGAAGAATGAAAAGAGTAAGTCAGCTCCACAAGGAATAAATGAATTTTGTTTATTTGTGCAATGCAGAGATTAGAATTAGACCAACAGCATGGAACCAAAGTCTTGCTGTGTGCCTTTTATCTGTAGGACAGTTCATGGAGGCTTCAGCAGCCCTATCTGTTTTCTAGCAGTCTGAAATGTCCTCTGTGGTGCTGCACCCAGTTGAAAGCCTGCACTGATTGTGCTGAACTTTCCTAACAGGAGGCACGGGTCCTTCGTCGGACGCTGGCTGGGGATGTATGCTGCGATGCGGGCAGATGATGCTGGCCCAAGCACTGATCTGCAGACACTTAGGGAGAGGTGAGTGCTGGTCCTGAGGGAACTTCGGTATTGTCTGCAGACGCTTCTTCGTAAGTACTCCATTAAAAGCACAAACCCTGAATTTATTAGTGAGACTTTCTTTGATGCCCTGGTAACAGTTCCTAATGAATCAATTCATATTCAGCTGGGTGAAATCATCCCAGCCTGAAGCAGAGAAATAGGCATAGAAGGAGAACAAATGGGGAATCCTGTCGCCATTCTTTTATAAACCTTTTAGTGTAACACCCAAGTTGAGGCCAAGGGAAAACCTGCCACCGTGGGACAGTGCTCTTACCCTTCTCTTCACTACTCACTTGTCAGCAGCACGAGGTCCAAACCCCCCTGGTGCAAGCTCTTAAGCATGCATGTCACATCCCAGGATGCTGCCAGTGGAGTGTTTGGACTTTCTGTATGGATCTTATGTTGTTATTTAATGGGTGCTTAGAAATCCAACAAGGTCTAAACACAGCCTGTACTTTTAAATAATCTTGGAAGCTCAGAGATACTGGAATGGCTATCAACACGCAGCATGATCCGTCAGAATATGTTTGCAGTTGATGTTTTTGTTTTGTTTTATTTTCCCTGTTTTTACACTCTAGCCTATGATGATAAAGGGCAGCTTGATGATAAATAACAAGCTTGGAATTCTAGGAGCTCTACACAAAATGTAAATATTCGAGATGAATTGAAATGTCTTTTAACATCTCATTATAAAGCTTTCTGCTGTCTAGACATTTGATCAGTGTAATGAAAACGTCACCATTTTTTATTCTATATCAATTTTTCCTTTCAGATTGGCAATGGGAAAAACACAAAAAACAACCAGAAGAATATCACAGAATCCTACGATGCTTTCTCGACAGGAAGGCTTGCTGTTATTCAATCCACCAGATGGGTAAGAACAAACATAAACTTTCAGGTTTTTTCCACTGAAATTTCTACTGTGTTGAATCACTAATTTGCAGTATGTTAATTCATAATTTTAAAAAGTGGATGTGAAGACAAGGTGTATGCTTATACAAAAATAAAAAGGTATGCAGATGGGCGCAAAGACTAGTAGTACAGAAACATTCCCTGAGACCTAAATAAAGCCATGTACTAGAATGTAGCTCTTGATAAACTCTGTAAGCCTTGGGTACCAGAGTCAGTAATGTTAGAATAGACAGTCTTGTAGCTTATTGCTGTAATTTGTAATAAAGGGCACTAACATTTGTTAACTTGTAATTCTCATTGTAGTTTAGAAGCCTTTTGTTTATTAAAGAAACTGGCACTCCCTAAGTTTTGAAAAGAGCATAGATTGAGAAAATAATTGTTATTGCTAAATACAGATTGCAGTTACTCTAGAATGTTTGACAGTCACAGTATTTACTGTATATTGTTCCCACATTCTTTATGGTCTCATTTTTCTTTGATTTTGTGTACGTGTGTCTTTTTTTCACTGTGAAAACAGCACAGGTGGGTGTTGGAGAGGGGAAGTCAATTGGAGAATGGTTTGGACCAAATACAGTTGCTCAAGTACTAAAGTAAGTGAGATCATACCAGTCTCATTCAGAACGTACTCCCCTGGGGCAGCCAAGAGAAGGCCCAGGCAGAGTTTTGAAGGCTGCATCTCCCCCTGTCCCACAGTCAGGAATGTACTTGCCATCTATTTACAAGTGCAGCATGGAATGTCATGCCACAGCTCGGTGTGCAGGTACTGAGTTGGGAATGGGTGACCTCTAAATTTTAATAAAGGAAGAGCCTGAGGAGAAGAAACTGCAGGAAAGTCTCCTGCTACGCCGTCTGCATGCCCTCACCAGTCACACCACAGATGTATATTCCTTTCTGCACAGTGGCACAGCTCTGGCAGGTCGAGAGTGCCACCGTGTAGGTCGGAGTGGTGGTGTGAAACATCAGAGAGAAGCCATCTCGGCTGAGGAGGGAACTGAGCTGCAATTCCTCCCTTTCTGAGCAGCAGTTCTGCCAGCAAGGCTACTGGATAAAGATGGGCAGCTCCTCATAGTCTGGGAGCCACACTGAAAGGAACTGAGGCTGCTCAGTTCTCCAGGGGTACGTGGAGGTGTCTTACCTCAGGCAGGGGCTAGGCTACAGGTCCTGCGAGCTCAGCAGCAAGTCTTTGACACCCTGGAACAGGCACATGATCTGAAGAGGGAGGGGAGCTGAAGCATGCCCTGGACTCCAGATCTTTCATGGCCAAGTTTTTCATGGTGAAACGCTCACCCCCATTTCTTTCTGGCTTATTTGAAACAGCTAATTCTGCCAGTGCAGCTTAAGAGTGTAGCTCCCTTCCCCAAAGGTTTGGATTTTGCAGAAGTGGACATAAAACTGTGTGCTGCTGTCTCCCACTGAAGTTTTGGTGCCCCAAACCCTTAGCTGATTTAGCTTTTAACGCCCCATTTCTGCTGTGCACGCAGGCTCAGGCAGAAGTAATTCCACTGAATTCAGTGGAATTTCTTAAGCAAAAAGTAATCTGCAAAACTGGCATAGGAATTTTTTTCTTTTCCAGATGAGAAAAGACACAATTGGGCAAGAACCCAGTGCAGAGACTGTCGAGTGCAATAAAAAGTAATAAACTTGATGTAGTTGAACTGTTACTGTCACTGCACTTAGCAGTAAGACAAAACAGTTTGCACATGGTGCAGCGCATATGTTTTTCCTGGTACCACTCAGTACCTATTTTTCTAAAGATATTAAACATTTAATGTTTAAAGTTTTCTTTTTCTTACATGGAGACTTTAAAAAATGCAGAAAGGATGTTTTTTCTTAAGAAAAATAAATAAATAAATGGTTCTGAGTGTAAAGCTACCCTTTTGATCCAACTAGTTTATATTAATTAGTACCTTAATGTTTTCTAGGAAGCTTGCTTTATTTGATGAATGGAATTCATTAGCAGTTTATGTATCTATGGGCAATACGGTGGTCATTGAAGACATCAGGAAGTGACACCTCATCAGTTTTCTGGTAACAGTTTCTGATTTGACTCCATTTGCCAGCATGTATCTAAACATGAACAAATACTTGGGGGGCCATGGGTTTGTCTTGCAAGGGTAAGAAGAGGGAAGAAGGACATACAAACTCAGTTGTGTTTTTTTGATCCCTGATGCCAACTTCGTGCTCACATCACTGGATGTGAAGAGCTCCTTGAAGAATTTCTACTGTCATCATTGCTGCCATTTCATTTCTCTGGCGTTTTATAGGCAAAGCTTGACACTATTAATAACATTAATAGGACATGTCACTGCAGTCTTAAATTGTCATCCCCCAATCATTGATCTAACGTCTCACTTGGACGTGCCAGCACATACTGTCTGCTAGAATTACTTCTACTAAATAGCTGTAATTGCCATGCCCGGCTCGTTTTGTCTTGGGTGCCCTATAAAGATCCCTGGCAAACTAGCTTAATTCACTACTGAGAGGAAGATCTGCTTTGTGTTCCTCTGTGCGTTGACTGATTTCTAGTTTTATTCCCGCAGAAAAAATGTGCTGGTCCCCTCCTCAGAGCAGCAGCGCGTCCCACAGCAGTGCACATTTGCACAGAAGTGCTCTTGGCCGAAGCAAGAAGGCAGGAGGACTCTGCACAGGCTGGAAAGCCCTCTTGCTTATTATACCTCTACGACTAGGGATAAATCACATAAATCCCGTATATATTGATGCATTTAAAGTAAGGTTTTCTTTCAATTCATTGCTCGTTACTGTCAAATAAGTTTGGGTATGTGTGATGTCAGTAAAGAAATGAATGACAATTTCCTTTATTCCTTTTGAACTCCTAGGAATGCTTTAAGATGCCACAGTCTTTGGGAGCATTAGGAGGGAAACCAAAGAATGCCTATTATTTCATAGGATTTTTAGGTAAGGAAAAAAGAAACTTATTCCAAATGTGCAGATGATCAAAAGAGAACATTTTTTGAAGGGGAAATAGTAAGGAGTCTAAGCGTGAACCTCTAGAAGTAAAGAAAGATGAGAATAGAATAAAATAAATGAAGAAGCATATCTAAAAGAGTTTAGAAACAGTATGAGATGATCCTTAACAGGAGCAGAAAGTTAACAGCAAAGCTAGGTGTAAAAATAAGTGATGACATCAACAAGAGCAACATACTGAGAATAGCTGATAGCATTTGACAAGTGTATTGGTCAAATGTCACTTTTATTTTCTTGTATTTCAAAACTGTTTCTGATAGCAGTATCTTTTTCACCTTTTGCATACCTTCTGTTATTAAGTATTGCTCTAATTAATTTAAAATGCATTCCTTCAGATTTCACCCCACTTTGGGCCAAAATTTTGCAACCCTATTTTGTCCTTTTGTAAAACCTAACCTGTTTTAGTTAGGCTTTTTTGTTCCAATTTCTGAATGAATGCCTAATGGGATTACAGATTGCATCTGTGAACATCCTGTACCTTTTAATCTGTCAAATGTTAGTGTTTACAACACTTGAGATTTAAAAAAAAAAAAAGTACTGGATCTCACATGGAAAAATAAAAGTATGTGACAAAGATAGAACATAACCAACCAAAAAATTACAGTAATAGGTGACAATAGGAAGTTATACTAAATACCCTGTGGGAAACGTTGTGTCTAACCATTCTGATTCTCTTAAAGAATCCCTAGCTGGAAAGTCTAGATTATACTGACTGTGATGGCAATCTAATTTCTATTTTACAGTTCTGGACCAAGTGCTTATTAATGTCACTTGCTTATTTTTAACATACGGCTTTTACCCATCCAGGCAATGAGCTGATCTATCTGGACCCTCACACCACTCAAAGCTTTGTAGATTCAGAAGAAAATGGCACGGTTGACGATGAGAGTTTCCACTGCCAGGAAGCCCCACATAGAATGAAGATCATGAATTTGGACCCTTCAGTAGCTTTAGTAAGTGTCAGGAAATCTTGAATGCATGTACTTTATCTCAAAGTAATGTCTCTCTACATTGGTAAGGGCAGCAATGCATCTCCTTGAACAGAACCAAGATCACAAAGCTGTCTTCTGTGATCAACACATAGTAGTTTGTACATAACTACATGGAGAATCTTAGGGCAAGTGGGGAGCTGTCTGTACTGTAGGGAGCTCGCTTTGTTTTCTTTACTGAGCAGCTTTTACTTCTTTCAAGAGGCATTATAATGGTCAGAGCAAGGAACTGAAACAGGTTTACGTGTTTTATTCTATCACTACTTTATGTTTGGTCACCTCTAGACAAGTTACTTAAACTTACTTTATATCATAAGTTGAAAATGTTTAAGTGGAATTATTGTATTTCACCCCAAATTACAAATACAAATGTATTATTTGTAATTCACCCAAAATGTCATGGGGGTACTGTGGTATTTGAAAAAGTTGGATCTGATCCCATGCCAGTATCCTGTGATTGGGTGATTGGCAGTTGTCACCAGTGGGATGTGTTTCTAAAGCTTTAAACAATCTGTAAAGATACCGGTATCTGTCATTCATTCACATACCTGTTTTTTAATACTGCTGCTTTTTAGAAAGTTGTTTTGTTTTGTTTTGTTTTGTTTTGTTTTAATACTTAACTACGTAACTGTGCAAAATGTGGCATGATGCAACGAGACAGACAAAATCATAATGAAGAGCAAATATTTTCAGTATAGATACCAGAATGGAAATGTTCCTTAGGTGGTCCATCATCTACAAGTTTTCAGCTTCTGCTGATACCTGGACTGTAGGAACTGGGTGGCGCTCCATGGAGGAGCACACAGGAGCTGCTGCTATTTTTTGCTTGACTATTTCGTTAGGGGTTTGCAGGGCCTTGTTCTCCCCGTGGGTTCTCTCCCTAGAGCTGCCACATATTTGGAGTCTTATATCTACTGATCGTACAGGGCATTACTGTATCAGAGGTCAAACCGCCTTACCTGCTGGTACCACATACCTACCATCTGCAAAGGTAAAACTCTGTGTGTTTGTTTTTTCCCCTAAGGGCTTCTTTTGCAAAGAAGAATGTGATTTTGATAACCGGTGTAGTCTTGTACAAAAGGTAAGAGTGGGAACTTAGCATCTCGATTTGTTCTTTATAAAGTCTGGTTTTTATTGTCTGTTTTTTGTAAAATTTTCCTTTGCATTTTCCTTTGTATACAAATTGTATGAGCCATGGAGAAGAATGCATTAAAGCATCAGGGTAAGGCAATACTACTGAATTGCTAATTGGAAATTGTTCAGCACTTTACCAGCCACAAACCCTGCCAGTTGGAAAATGGGTGTAAACATCCACACTTGAAGGTGTTACTGGGTGACACTTGCTTTTAACTTCTAATTCTCACTAAATGACTAAGGTTTAACTGCCATATTGTAGTGATGTATCAATGATTTGCTTCCTGATCCTTTTTTATTGTTTGACATAATAGATTGCGTGTTCTAATTATGACTGTTAGTCCCTGCTATCTTAAAGATCTGATTCTGTAAGTGCTGCAGGCCTCTAGCTCCTGCTGATCTAGGGAGAACAGAAGGTGCTGGCTGCCACAGGAAACAGACTTGAGGATGTTTCTGCATGCAGCTGTTAAGCTAAGCACCAGACGTCTGAATGTAAAGTACCATCAACCTCTAAGGGCATTTATTTAAAAAAAAAAAAAAATCATCTAAGGAAAACAGTTTGTAAATAACTGAAATACAGGACAGAAGGTAACTTCTCTTTGAAGAGGAATAGCGTTTGGCTTCAGGAACACCTTTTTTCCTGACCAAAACCTGTCCTTCAAAATCTGATGCGTTTTTTTTTTTTTTTTTCCCCTTTGGAGGAGCTGATAGATCTGTCTTTTGTGCTATTGATCAACAGAAAACTTGAGGAGAGTTCTATGCAAGCAACTTTCTTTTAAAAAGCAGAAAATATTGTACATTCCTAGTGTGCTTGCTACGTGTAAACAAAATTACAGGTTTGCAGATATCAAAGCTGATATCAAAAGATGATAAGACTGATAATTTGTAGTACAGTTCAAGAGATCTGTCTTCCAGATGTGTTTTAACTAGGGATGTATTACAGAGACCATGGTGCTTGGATTTCACAGTATGTCTGTATAAAGACCTTTTTTTCCTGATGGACATGCGTAATTAAAAAACACTTTCAATTAAGCAGACACGTTTTGTGTTTGAAGCGTCTCCCGAGCCAGCTTTTAAAATGAAAGCATTCTGTCCTCAGGAGATTCTAAAGCAGCAGAGTCTACGGATGTTTGAGCTGGTCCAGAAGCACCCGCCACACTGGCCTCCTTTCATACCTCCAACAAAACCAGAAGTGACAACCACAGGAGCAGGTAAGGCACCGATTAAAAGCCTAATTGTGCAATGTTATGTTCCTCGTTAGCAAATAAAAGAATAATCACAGGTAGAATAACTATCCTTTGTGAGTGTCAAGCAATATATAGCAGGCATGTATCCAAACAAGCCATACAATTGCTAGCACAGATTTTTTTTTTCACTCTTACAAAGTACTTTTCTGGAATGCGTCTTTCAAAGTTTTTTTTTTTAAGTGAACAAAATCAGGCATGTCTTTAGAAGCATTTTTTTCTTTATCTTTTTTTACAGAACTCATTGAATCTACTGACAAGCTATTTGAATTGGAAGAAGAATTTGAAATCCTGAGTGTGTGAAGGAAACTGTGGTGACTCTTCTGAGTGTTGAATATATTGGTAATATTATTGCATTGACTTAAACAGCCATGTTAGCCCCGAAGTGCCTGAAATTATGGATAACAGAGCACAGAAATCTAGTAGCATCCAAAACTCCAAGGGCAGTTTAACACACAAGCTTCCCCGGATGGAAAGGCAGTAAGAGATCTTGTGATAAGATGCTTAAAGGGAATCTCTTTTTAACGTACCTTACCTGGAGACAAACGGGCCTTTGAGATTAAGGCAAAAATACATGTATCACTGGGCACCATGTTTGGAGAAAGGGATAACCCAAATGGATATTTCTTGCTCTCATATAATAATGCAATAGTTTAGTTCTTCAAGCAAAACAGTCTTCAGTTCAGGAGGATGTTTACTTCTGTTCCCTCCTGTGGGCTGCGTCATAGGAAAAATACATTGTCTTGTTTAAAAGATTGACTGGATCAGGAGAAAATTGTTTCCTTGTTAAATATTTTAACATGTATTTGAGCAACCAGACTTTATTACAAAAATGTTTCTGTAAAAGGAACTATGTCTAATGGACACATTTTGCAATAGCCTTCCTGTTTCTGGGAGACCTCAAGAGGAACAGGAGCCTCAAATAGTTGATACAGATCACAACCACTGTTATAGTTATGGTATATTTCACCTTGACCTTAAAATTCAAATGATTAAAACTTAGGTTATTTCTTTCCGAGTTAAAACGAGTCAAAGGTGGTTTAACTGTACCTTATTTATTTTAGAATAGATTTACACAAGTTTCTCTGTTACAGCACTTTATCTGTGCATCTAATAAATTTCTTAAGCTTTTCTTAGGTTGTATGCTGCTATGTTTGGTTAATTTGTGTGAACTAAATATAAACCAGGTGATCTTAAAACTTAATATAGAAGCGTACACAGATTACTGAATTGTTGCTTTTTGACTTCTTGCCTTTTGAAATCTGTTTTGGTAGAAGTGCCTTAACCCTACAGGTTTATCAGAACAGCCTGGGCAGTTTTATTTCTAAGGCAGAGAATCTCTCTCTAGCAGCCATAAGAAAAACAGTTCAGAATAAAGAAAGGCAAAGATTTTTAATCCATGCTGAAGTTCCTTTTCACTATCAGACAGTCCCCCTTGTGGTCATGTTGTCATGCTAGTGTCATGAACATGAACTGCAGACTTTCATCTTCACCAATAAATGACAACATAGAGAAATACTGAATATTGTCTCCTCTCACTTGCACCTCTCGATCAGGGCCACTGTTTTTTCAAACAAAAGAGTTAACGAGATCCTATTGCATCTTGTTTAATGTTTATTAACTACAGTTTGGAAACCACAAACGTAGAAAAAAAATATCATTTCCTTATTTTATTAAAACATATATAAAACATATAAAAAACATATATAATATATATATATAACACATATTGTGTTGTAAAGCACACAATTCCCTACCAATGACAACAAAAACATCATCTAATTGAGCATGCAGTTTTCATTAACCTGTTTTTTTTTTGTTTGTTTGTTTTTTTACAAATACCCAACAACACATACGCATGTGTTGTGTTGTGTTTTTTTCCATCATTTCTCACTGAAGCAATACCCATCCCGTATCAGATCTGTGTCATTACTCTAATTTTTGTTCCTAATGTACTTGAAAAACTTCTTAACTCTATTGATTGCAACAGTGGATTTTTTTTCCCTCCGATCTTAACTCCATTTATCAATTACTTATTCTCTTAAAATCCTGCTTTTAAGAGATGGTTGGGTATTCACCATCTCTCACTTTTATTTATAGATTTTCTTTTCTTTTTCAGTAGTTCAGCCCTAGTCAACTCGGAGGTGGGCAGCAGCAGCTTCTATGGAGCACCTATGCTGGAAAAAAAAAAAAAAAAGTTGAGCCTTGAGGGAAAAGGAAGGTGGGAGAGCCAGATGGGGCAAGAGGAAGGGAGGTGGTTTGACCAGGACACCTTGAGGGTCTGGGAAGAGAAGAAATGGATGGGTGCTTAAGAAATGAGCAGCATCACAGCCTACATACGGAAGAATTGTGACGAGCAGTTTAGAAATGTGAGCGATTGGTGGTCTTGTGTTGATCGGCAGCTGTGCTCCATGGTTATAGCTGTAATTTCAGCAGGTTACTGTGTAAGCCGCATGTTGCCACTTCCTTGATCAAGGCAATGCTGTTCAGTTGCAGGGAAGAGGGGCAAGACTCAGGGAAGAAACGGAACGGAGAAAACTCTACACTGTGGATATGCACACGTAGCCATAAAATCAGTGCTGGACAGAAAGAGAGAAAGAGAGACAGACAGACAGAGAGACAGAACGAAAGGAGGGAAGGAAGGAAGGAAGGAAGGAAGGGAGGGAGGGAGGGAGGGAGGGAGGGAGGGAGGAAGGTAAAGGGAGAAAGAAGGAATACCCCACACTCATAAAAGTGAGAAAGATCTAGGTGTAAAATTACGTAAAAGAAAGACAACTGTCATGTTGTGGTCTGATAGTTTCTGGGAGAAAGCAGAAACCCAGCAATTCTGTCTTTCCTACTCCTCCAAACCAATTCCGTTGACAACTCTGAATGCTTCCAGCTAGAAAAAAAAGGAAGAATGAAGTGGAGGGCTCCTTGCCATCACTGTATTTCTGGAGCAGATTTCTGGATAGTCCCCGCAGCCAGCTGTAGGGCCTGTGCCAGGCTTGGAGTGGCTGCAGGGAACATGCCAGGGGCTCGAGGTGCTGCAGGGAACATGCCAGGGGCTGGAGGGGCTGCAGGGCGAGTGACACGGGTTTGAGGGGCCTCAGGTCCCAGCGCAGTGGTTGAAGTCGATGCAGGGAACATCAGAGTTGTTGGAGGGGCTGCAGGTAAAATGCCAGGGGTTGCGGGGGCTGCAGGGTGCTGAGTCACAGCTTTGCATCAGGTCAAGACGCATTTTCCTAGAACCATCCATTTCCTCCTGAAGGGGCTGAATAGCATGGAACGGTCTTCAAAATGCACAGAGCAGACCCCAGCAAACGTAGGGATGCTGCTAGCAAGTAGGGAACTTTTTTGTTGATGTTGTTAACATTGTTTCACGACAATAGATGCAAACATGTATCTTGAGTTGAGGGCAAAGGTTACCTTGGATCTGAAGCACACAGGCATTCACTAATGTCCCCCCATCCGGAGTGAATCCACAACGACTCGGAAGGAAAACTAAAGTCCAAAGCAGTGCACTGGGATAAAGAGAGTTTAATAGGGTAGAAAAGGAATAAAAACAATATAATAAATATTAATATTTATAATTTATAATATAATAACGTATAAAAATTGTTTAATTAATAAGATTAAATAATAATCATCATAATTTTATAGTAATAAAACAACGCCATACTGTACAACACAGTCAATAAAGTGGATTTAATGCAATAAAAATAAAACCCATTTATCCCATCCCAATGAGTTCCTATCCCCATCATCACTTCCCATCCCACTGATCATTTCCTATCCCAACAACGTCCCAGTTCTGATCCCAAGGCTGAATTCCCAACTCCCACCCACCCATCCAGCCAGCCATGCACCCATTTTCTGCATTTTCAGGTCACAAGACTCTGATGAAGGCCACCTCAGCCTTTTCCCCGAAAAAAAAGCTGCTCTTTATTGTGAAAAACTTCACTTTTGCACAACACTGCAGACCCAGCCAAGATGGTCCTGCAAGACAAGGTGAAACAAACATACAAAACCCATATGGAGGTAAATTGGTTCATCTAAACAAATTCCTACCACGAAATCCTGATCCTCAATCTCAGCACCGATGAAAAAAGAGGATACAGTTCCCTCCTCCAAGGTCCCTCTCTGCCCCTGCTCCCCGTGGGCTCCTCTCCATGGCTGCAGCTGCGGCCCGGGGCCTGCTCCTGCGGGGGCTCTTTTTTGCACCTAAGTGCTGTTAACCATCCCAGGCATTTGTTGTTCACATGGTGAATAAGTGCTGTTTTGGATTTACAGAGATAATCTGTAGATTTGGTTCCAAAGGGGTTCAAATTCAGGCAAGGCAGTGAGAGCTTTGTGGGCTGCAGGAGAACCAAAATGCAGGAACTGTCAGGGCTCATCCTCACCCGGGACCAACTCTCATTTGGTCTTCTTTGGAGAGAAAGCCAAGCCAGCCAGATGGCTTCCACTACTTCTATGGGAGTGACATTGGGATTGATCTTTAAAATGAAATGAAGCAGAAGGCTGTGGGTTCTCCAACCTTCAAGATATGCAGCACTTGGCTGGGAAGGTTTCTTCCGTTCCTATGGATTTGAAGAATTAGGGCTGAAAGAAGCAGCAGGACCCTAGGGCCATATTCTGTCATCTCTATGGAAACTCCTGACGGGAATTACCTCCCTACTGGTGTCAAACTGCAGGCAGGCAAACGGGTGTGGTCTCCTCTCTGTGCAACTCCCCAATCCATGGTGTCTCTTTGCATGTGTGAAATTGCATGTGTATAGGGGGTGTGGTGGCAGAAGAGTGAAAGCCTCTTCTGATGGCTCCTAAAGCTGTGAGTCTGACCCTTCTGTGACTGTGCTGAAAGCGATCCTGGGGATAGAAGGGAGAGTGATCCAGCTGCACATCATGAGACGGGGAAGAGACAGAGGCTCTGGCGTGCACTGCTGACTGGTTTGCCTCGGTGGGGTTGGAGTGAGGAAGCTGTACCCTCCTCTGTTAGCACAAAGGAGAGGAGTTATTCCACGCTATTTTTCCTCCTCTGTGTATGAATGGACAGACTGCACAGTTGGTTAAGGCCGTAGCTACTGAAGACAAGAACTCCATTGTCTGCTGCTCTTCAGGCAGAAGGCAGAAGGAATCAAGAGACAGGACTGGCTCTGTCTGCATACTGCAGTAGACGCACTTTTTTGCATCTTCTGTGCGTGAAAAAGTATGTTTTAATTGATAAGAATCCCAAGGGCCTAGAAATACTGCAGTTTTAGGACAAATCTGGTATAAACTGAGTGTCCTGAGGATTTTGAGTACTCCATTTCCGTGGCCAGACCAACAGAAACTCCAGGGCAATAGGAAACACAACTTTCTCTCTCTTATCCTAAATTTCTCCACTTGTTATCTCCTGACCAGCAATTTACAGGAAAGTTACAGGAAAGTGAGGGAAAATATTTGAACTATTTATACACCAGTGCAGGTGGTGCCATGTTAACTTCACTCTTTTGCAAGATCTTGTTTGCTAACAGCAAGTTATGGCCCCTAGGGATGTTTTACCTTGAGGGAGGGAATGGGGGCACACCAAAACAAGTAGAACAAGCAAAATACTGTGGGGTGGAGCTGACAAAACAACAAACAAACAAACAAACAACAAAAAAACAACTACCACCACAGACCACCCACTAGTGCCGTGCTTTTCATACTGAAGTGAGGAAAGAGCAGAGCATCCTTGCAGTAACTTCATGCCTCAAAACCCTCCTTTGTCACTCTTCCTGCACTTGTGTAACAGTTGCTTGCAGGTCTGTTTCCTTTCTTATTTCAGGACTGGAAGATGGCTTCATGGACAAAACAGACTTGGCTTGGGGAAGAGTAATCGAATTTATTGCCAACTGATCACAAAGTAGGACAGTGAGAATTTAAAAACTTTAAAACCAACCAACCAACCAACCAACCAACCAACCAACCAACCAACCAACCAAACAGAAAACCACCTCGCCACACTACCTCCATCCCAGGCTAAACCTCAGTCTTGATTCTTCTATCTATTTCCCACGGAGCAGTGGGGGGTGGTTGGAGGATGTTGGGGACTGGAGGTTGCAGGCTCTGCTGCTCCTTCATCGTATTTGGCAATTTTATTGATGGTAGCGCTCCCCACCCCTCCCATCCCCTCTTTTCCCTTCCCTCCACTCCCCTGCCCTCCCCTATGCTCCCTGTTCTTTCTGACCAACAGTATGATAGATTCGGGTGGGTGGTCAGCACGTGGGGCTACGGAGAGGACATGTACACAAAGATTTGGCTCCAGATCCAAAATGTCATGTATTTGGCAATTTTATTTATGGTAGCACTCCCCTCCCCTCCCCTCCCCTCCCCTCCCCTCCCCTCCCCTCCCCTCCCCTCCCTACCCTTCCCCTCCCCTCCCCTCCCCTCCCCTCCCCTCCCCTCCCCTCCCCTCCCCTCCCCTCCCCTCCCCTCCCCTCCCCTCCCCTCCCCTCCCCTCCCCTCCCCTCCCCTCCCCTCCCCTTCTTTCCCCTCCCCCCTTTTGCCTCCTCTCCCCACTTTTGCCTCCCCTCCCCTCCCCCCCATCCTCTCCCCTCCCCTCCCGTCTCCTCCCCTCCCCTACACCCCCTCCCCTATGCTCCCTGTCCCTACACTCTGTACACTCCCCTCCCCTATACTACCCTACACACTCCTACACTTCCCTCCCCTATCCTACCCTAAACTCCCGTTCGCTACACTACCCTACATTACCCTATGCCCCCCTCCCCTACACTCTCCTACACTCCCCTCCCGTATCCTACCCTACACTCCCCTAAACTCCGATCCCCTACACTACCCTATACTCTCCTATGCTCCCCTCCCCTCTAACACGCTACACTACGCTATGCTACCCTACCCTACCCTACCCTACCCTACCCTACCCTACCCTACCCTACCCTACCCTACCCTACCCTACCCTACCCTACCCTACCCTACCCTACCCTACCCTACCCTACCCTACCCTATATTATCCTATCCTATCCTATCCTATCCTATCCTATCCTATCCTATCCTATCCTATCCTATCCTATCCTATCCTATCCTATCCTATCCTATCCTATCCTATCCTATCCTATCCTACCCTCCCCCTGCCCTCCCCTCCCCTCCCCTCCCTTCCTTTTATTCCCTCCCCTTCCCTCCCCTCTTGTCTTCTTCTCTCCTCTCTTCTTTCTTTCGGGTAACTTCAAATCGCTTCAGTCGTTCTCATAGCTCCTGTCCCTGGCTGATTCACGGGAACCCATCAGCAGCAACCAGAAGCGCTCCAGCTGCTGTGTCACTGGTCGAGCAACAGTCTCCAACTGGGAATCGCTGACTTCGTTGTGTGGCTCAGACAGGTGCCTTGCAGTTCCACCGTGGCCTGGACGTTTCCTCTTGCTGTGTCCCCACCTACAGCGCACTTCTGCTTAGAAGCAGCAGCAGGCTTTGCAAGATGTCCCACTCCTTCCATTTTCAGTGGTTTAGCTTGGCTAGCCGGGTGGTGTCTGTCAATAGAAGACAACAACGAGATTTGGGTTAGAAAAAGCTAACTGAGTAGTTCCTTCGCACAAGGGCAAGGAATATCTACCCCTTCCTACTGGAGGCTGCAGTGTCAGAGATAATGACGGGTCCTTCCGAGAGCTTTGAAATATCCCTTGGGGATGCTGAGTCCAGAGGACCAGAGCAAACCTGTCTAAAGTACACCGTGGAATCACTCGGAATGACTTCCTAGCAGAAGCATGTGTCTGATACGGCTTCAGCTGCTTGCAGTGTTCTTCTTCACCTCATACCTAAATTCAGATGAGAGATCTCAATGAAGATGGAAAGGTTGAGAAATAGAGAAATCACTGATGTGCTTTGAGAACTTCTAAGGACTGAGTACTGCATCAATCCCATGTTGTAACATTAAGGATTGGTTAGAAAAGCAAACGTTAAAAACAAGGAAAGGGGAAGAACAAGTAAGCTTTCTTAAAGTATCTATTCTATTTAAGGTATCTTTAAAGAAGTAAATAAGTACTGAAATATATATGCAGATAGAGAGAGAGAGAGAGAGAGAGAGAGAGAGATACAGAAACCTAAGAGTCTGCTGTGCAGGTTAGCTTCTTGCTCTCTTTTCTAAAAGTCACAGTGAATGCAGCATCTGTGTGCGTTACAAGCATTACCCTCAGTCCAGCACAGGTACACACGAGAGGTCAGCCTGCAGGTTGCGGAGGCAAAGCAACTGCTCTGGCTGGATGTGAAGAGCCAAGACAGAAGTTGCTGTCAGGGAAAAGATACACAGAGGGGATGAAAAAGACGGAGTGTGCTTCCGACCTTCACAACTTCTAAGCAAGCGGAGATGAGGTTGTGGAAGAAGCAAATAAGCTGTTGATCTAGAAGCAGCCTGAAGATTGTCCTTAAGCAGGGCCTTGCATTCTTCATTTTTACAGCATTGCTTGCCTTCAAGTGCACGACGATGATTTTATGAACTTTCTACCACTACAGAAATGCACCGGATTCTTTCACAAAACTTACGGGTGGTACTTGGCAATATTGGTCAGCATTCTCTATTTCCTTCTTCATCTCAATTCTCTTTTGGCCTGTGAAGCTTTCCAGATCAGAGGAGAAGATCCACGGTAATACGGAGCTTTGGATACTGCAAAGGAAACGAAGAATCCTACTGACAACTCTTTTCAACCTCGCCTGCAAGCATCACAGAAAAGAACACCGAAAGAACACCGCTTTATCATGGGAAGCATAAATTGGAGCATAGGTGTCCTATAGCTGAAGCGAGGTGAAGCAGGTTCCACACAAGGTGAAGGAGCACACCCATAAGCATTTCCATAAAGCCGTGTTTTCAAACAAAGGGTTAAGATTTAGATTTTCTTACAAGTGAAGAATGAAGAAATAAAAGAAAAAGAAAACTACCAGGACATCCAGTTTTCCTCTAGCTTGCTTTGCTTCTTTCCGAATCTGAGTCTGGAGTGACAGTCAGGGAGCAGCGTTGTGCAGAAATGCCAAAGCCTCCCCAGCTGGTTGTACCTTCATCAGCAAGGGCTTTGATACTGCTGCCTCCTCAGCAACATCAGCCATTTCCGAGGAAAGCTGGTGTCCATCAGGTCAAATAGGAATGGGAAATCCCTCTTGCCACAACTTCACACTCACACCAGAGTTGGCAGGACAGGCCGATGGACAGAGAAGCGTCTGCAAGAGTGTTAGAAAACAGACTTTAGATTTCCGTCAACCCAGGAAGAATTACTTGCTCATCCCTTCAAAGTGAACTCTGAGTAGAAGGAGGGGATCCCAAGCTGCATTCCTGACATCTATGCTGCAAAGTCATCCAATGGGACATGTTACTGGACCAGCCTGTTACGAACAGAAACAGGACTTTGAGGTTATGCTGTTGGATTAGAATTAAGCTCAAAGAGTTAGTCCTTTGACGTGTTTTTGTTTGCAAGTGTTTTCACTGCTTCCCAGACAATGTCTCCAGCAAGCTAGCTGCTTGCTTCATTTGTTCTGTTCTGTTCTGTTCTGTTCTTTTTGATTCTCTTTTGTTTTGTTTTCTCAGCCAGGATTCTTAGAGAAATGAGATTAAAGTGATCATATTGTATGTCCACCCATCCCTCCCTCCCCTTCGCTTGTCCAGAGCTTTTACCTCGTCCAGCAGCTTGAATGAACTCGGTCCTAGGCGCAGTTGTGTCCAAGCCATTCTGTTCCTAGACGTGTTGTGAGAACAGACAGCTAAGTAGTGGGGAGAGGACGTGCTGCTGTCTGCAGTGTGACCTCAGCGCTTACCAAACAGTAGGGAATACACAGAGAAGGGCCTTAGGAGAACTTCAAGCCCCAGATACGTTTTATGTGGAAACCATATTTCCCAAGATAACACTGGACGCAACTGCATAATCAAAAGGGATTCATTTCTTGGTTCATTCAACTCCTAGGTTTTAGTTTTAAAACATGTCTGTCTTGGCTTAAAGCACTCTTCCAATCTCTATTTCCAGTTCCTAGGATTTCCTGAAATAGGGAATCCCATTTTTTTCTTTGTACACTCTCCCAGCCTCTTTGTTTTCCTCTCCCCAAGAAACTTAGCACTGCTCTCTTCATACTTGACAACTAGATATGGAGCTGTATCAGCCAGAAGGAAGTTTCCTTCACACTTTCTGCTTCTTACGGTATCTGGGCTCTTACCTTTACACTTACTCACCCTTCCTACATTAGCACAAAGAAAGCTGTTTGGGAGATCTGATGTCTTGTTTTCCAGAAACTGCCCTGAATCACCTTTACGAGAGCTGTCCCACGCTGCGAGCACAAGTCTTGCAGTCTGGCCAGATATTTGCCTTCTAAGTCAATAACCAAATCTGTTACAAAGGTAAGAACATGTAATTAATGGAAAGGAAATCCTTTTATCCTTTTATTTTGATCCAAATTCACTTTTTTTTTTTTTTTTTTTTTTTTTTTTTTCTCTAGACCAAGAATGAATCGTGGAGAACCACCAAAACTCAGGTGAGAAATGAAATGACAAATGTTAAGGTCAGGCAGCTTGCCCACTGCCATTGCTACCCTGAAAGCAGATGGAGTGCATCTTCATACGCCACAGCCTGAGACACTAGTCGACAGGCCAGCCCGTGTGAGGAAGTCCATTGCTGCCTGAATTTTAACATGACAGGGGGACTCTTAAGCCTCTTGTTTATGCTTTAGTACTTGCGGTCTATGGGAGGACACTCCACAGCACACTCTTCTCTGTCTCCCCTTATTTGTTGATCGTCTGTAGGAAGAAGAGAACGTGCAGAGGCCCTCACCCGTACATTGGGTCTGTTCTCACTCTGTGCAGCTCCATCATTGAGCAAAGTACCAACCTTGAGGCTTCTGTAAGGACTTGACACAAACTACAGAATACTACAATGAAGCGTTCACAACAAAACCACATTTTTTTCCTCAGCCAAGCATCAAAACACTTACAGAAGGGCATGGTCCCTCTCTGTGCACCTCAAGGGGAGATCCACAAATCCTCACGTGGTTTCATCGCATCCAGCACCCTTCTCTGTGCCTCCCAGCTAAACGTGCACAGAGGCAGCTGTTGCCAAAGTGCTGTGGTGACACAATTCAGTTCTGTTTCTGAAGTCATCACCGCAGGCGCCTCCCAGTGACGGCACAACACTCTCTGTTGCTAATGCGTCTGTCTCAGAAACAGCTAGGGAAGTACCACTATGCCCAAACTGACTTGAATTAGAGTAGTTCCCAAATTGTTCTCTGCTCCCCTACATCTGTGGAAGGTGGGTGATCAATCTTTTCCTTGAGAAAGGACTACAGAGCAAAAGAGCTTGATTCTGAGACGTTGCCCGTCCTTGTAGAGCAGTTCACCTTTGATTTCCATGTCAGAAAAAAGAAGGTGAAATCAACAATTCCCTTCCTCTGAGCTGGGAATAGGAAAGAAGCCCAATTCTCCAGGAAGCCTTCAAAAGGAAACTCTGCATTTCTTTGTTAAACACCTTGTTTAATTTCTTGAAAGAAATCTTTCCCAGGACTTTGCAACTGCGGTGGTTCAAAGCGGGTGGGCAGCCGAGTTCCACCACGGCCGCTCTCTCACTCCCCCTCCTCAAAGGGAAAGGGGGAGAAAATACGATGCAAAGGGCTCCAGGGCTGAGATAAGGACAGGGCGATGGCTCAACAAGTATCGTGACGGGCAAAGCAGACTCAGCAGAGTGACCCTCAGGGTCCCTCCCTGCCCCTGCTCCCCGTGGGGTCCCTCCCATGGGATGCCGCCCTTCCCCAGCTGATCCCACACGGGCTGCCCACAGGCAGCAGCTCCTCAAGCACTGCTCCCACACGGCTCCGTCCCACGGGCTCCATCCATCCATCCATCCATCCCCCAGGAGCAAACTGCTCCAGCACGGGTCCCCCACGGCTGGGCGGCAGCTCCCCCCAGCCCCCCTGCTCCTGCGGGGGCTCCTCTCCATGGCTGCAGCTGCGGCCCGGGGCCTGCTCCTGCGGGGGCTCTCCACAGGCCGCAGCCTCCTCCAGGCCACAGCCACCTGCTCCACTGGGGGCTCCTCCACCCACAGGGGGGCAGCAGCGTGGAGATCTGCTCCATGTGGGACCCATGGGTGCAGGGGGACAGCCTGCTCCACCAGGGGCCTCTCCCTGCACAGCCCGCAGGGGAACTGCTGCTGTGAGCCTGGAGCACCTCCTGCCTCCTGCTGCACTCACCTTGGGGGCTGCAGGGCTGCTTCTCACTCCTTGCTCTTCCAGCTTCTGTTGTGCAGCAGTATTTCCCCCTGCTTACATCTGCTCTCCCAGAGGTGCAAACAACATCGCTTATTGGCTCAGCTCTGGCAAGCGCCGGGGCCCTTTTGGAGCTATCTGGAGCTGGCTGTTGTCTGGACTGTTCTCACAGACGCCATCCCTGCAGGCCCCTGCTACCAAACCCTTGCCACGTAAATCCGATCGAAGTGTATGCAGCAATTACAAAGCCGCTGTGCTTTGGGCTGTCACGATCCTTCTGCAAGTGCAGGGGAGGTGCAGGGTTGCTTTGCATTTCCAAAAGGAGGAAGAAAGCCTCCAACCCCACTGGACCTCAGCCACTTGCAGGATCCAAGCAACGCTCCCCACTTTCAGTTATCTCCCTCCCATGCACACAGTGGGAGCAAGGTTGAACAAGCACATTTTTGAAAATGTTTATCTTAATGAAGAATAAAAGAAGTCTACAACACCCAATCCCTCTGTGCACCCAAGGCAAAAATCGTGGACTATTCTGCCTCAACATTATTTTCAGACCCAATTTGTCAAGTCATCTAGCAGAGGATTTCTCTCTTGTTCACTCACCAGCTTAGTAGAGCACCAGTTTACATAGGTGCTGGAGCAGATTCCTCAACCATCTGAAGGGACTTGATCCCAGAAAAGTTCAAAACTGCAGATGACTCATGATTTTGTGGTGAAGCATCTATTAAATGAGAGCTGTTCCGCTTAGGGCACAGTGAGACAGTGTGAGAAGAACCCTGTATCTCACTGATTGAGGCTTTATAACTCTACAGAATTGTCATTCAACAATAAATGGAAAGTGCAGGAGATATGTTCTTTCTTCCTCCTTTCCCTGCCATACATTAGCAGAGAGATTGTGGTGGGATATAGGTTCAGAGCCTCACAGAAGAAGGATTTGAACCCAGGCTCTCCACAGTCTGCACCACTGCCTTCCTGATGTCTTTTGACTATTTTATTTTATTTTATTTTATTTTATTTTATTTTATTAGTATTATTATTCTTCTTTTTCTGGGTGGTGTCTAAGTCTTGGGGGGAAGAACAAACTGTGGGAGGAGGGAATGCTACTACTGTCTGTGACAGTGGTGATTTCTGGACAGTGTTAGCAACAGAGCTTCTGCAGAGAAGAGAAAATGCCAGGCAGTCTCTGTTGGTATTCCATGTACTGAGTACTGAGTGCAGTTTTGGGCTCCACAGTATAAGAAAAAGACATAAACCTGTTAGAGAGTGTCGAAAGAAGGGCAACAAACAAGAGGGTCTCTTTTAACAGGGGGATTGAGGTTTGTGGCAAAGTTTTGGTAGCAATTTAGGGGCTGCACTGTGCTGGACACAGCAACAGACGCACCATAAGCCAAAGTCAGACAATAAGCCAAGGTGTGTTTACGTGTGGTTTACTGTGGTTTAACGTGGTTTACATATAGAAGAAAGTTTTCGCCTAGTGGTGAGTATACTGCAGATTTGCTGCATTGTTCTAAATTAAATAGCAAGATAAGTGATGGCATCGTAGGCTGGGAAAATATTTCTAGAGTATCAGCGCATTTTGAGCATCATTTTAACTGTTTATGCAAACATGAAGATTATTAAAATCAGTGTTTATTTATGTCTGTATGTAAACAGGTGATCATGTTGTATAGCATGCAGTAAATGGTTTGTGAATGCTGCTTGAAGAATGAAAAGAGTAAGTCAGCTCCACAAGGAATAAATGAATTTTGTTTATTTGTGCAATGCAGAGATTAGAATTAGACCAACAGCATGGAACCAAAGTCTTGCTGTGTGCCTTTTATCTGTAGGACAGTTCATGGAGGCTTCAGCAGCCCTATCTGTTTTCTAGCAGTCTGAAATGTCCTCTGTGGTGCTGCACCCAGTTGAAAGCCTGCACTGATTGTGATGAACTTTCCTAACAGGAGGCACGGGTCCTTCGTCGGACGCTGGCTGGGGATGTATGCTGCGATGCGGGCAGATGATGCTGGCCCAAGCACTGATCTGCAGACACTTAGGGAGAGGTGAGTGCTGGTCCTGAGGGAACTTCGGTATTGTCTGCAGACGCTTCTTCGTAAGTACTCCATTAAAAGCACAAACCCTGAATTTATTAGTGAGACTTTCTTTGATGCCCTGGTAACAGTTCCTAATGAATCAATTCATATTCAGCTGGGTGAAATCATCCCAGCCTGAAGCAGAGAAATAGGCATAGAAGGAGAACAAATGGGGAATCCTGTCGCCATTCTTTTATAAACCTTTTAGTGTAACACCCAAGTTGAGGCCAAGGGAAAACCTGCCACCGTGGGACAGTGCTCTTACCCTTCTCTTCACTACTCACTTGTCAGCAGCACGAGGTCCAAACCCCCCTGGTGCAAGCTCTTAAGCATGCATGTCACATCCCAGGATGCTGCCAGTGGAGTGTTTGGACTTTCTGTATGGATCTTATGTTGTTATTTAATGGGTGCTTAGAAATCCAACAAGGTCTAAACACAGCCTGTACTTTTAAATAATCTTGGAAGCTCAGAGATACTGGAATGGCTATCAACACGCAGCATGATCCGTCAGAATATGTTTGCAGTTGATGTTTTTGTTTTGTTTTATTTTCCCTGTTTTTACACTCTAGCCTATGATGATAAAGGGCAGCTTGATGATAAATAACAAGCTTGGAATTCTAGGAGCTCTACACAAAATGTAAATATTCGAGATGAATTGAAATGTCTTTTAACATCTCATTATAAAGCTTTCTGCTGTCTAGACATTTGATCAGTGTAATGAAAACGTCACCATTTTTTATTCTATATCAATTTTTCCTTTCAGATTGGCAATGGGAAAAACACAAAAAACAACCAGAAGAATATCACAGAATCCTACGATGCTTTCTCGACAGGAAGGCTTGCTGTTATTCAATCCACCAGATGGGTAAGAACAAACATAAACTTTCAGGTTTTTTCCACTGAAATTTCTACTGTGTTGAATCACTAATTTGCAGTATGTTAATTCATAATTTTAAAAAGTGGATGTGAAGACAAGGTGTATGCTTATACAAAAATAAAAAGGTATGCAGATGGGCGCAAAGACTAGTAGTACAGAAACATTCCCTGAGACCTAAATAAAGCCATGTACTAGAATGTAGCTCTTGATAAACTCTGTAAGCCTTGGGTACCAGAGTCAGTAATGTTAGAATAGACAGTCTTGTAGCTTATTGCTGTAATTTGTAATAAAGGGCACTAACATTTGTTAACTTGTAATTCTCATTGTAGTTTAGAAGCCTTTTGTTTATTAAAGAAACTGGCACTCCCTAAGTTTTGAAAAGAGCATAGATTGAGAAAATAATTGTTATTGCTAAATACAGATTGCAGTTACTCTAGAATGTTTGACAGTCACAGTATTTACTGTATATTGTTCCCACATTCTTTATGGTCTCATTTTTCTTTGATTTTGTGTACGTGTGTCTTTTTTTCACTGTGAAAACAGCACAGGTGGGTGTTGGAGAGGGGAAGTCAATTGGAGAATGGTTTGGACCAAATACAGTTGCTCAAGTACTAAAGTAAGTGAGATCATACCAGTCTCATTCAGAACGTACTCCCCTGGGGCAGCCAAGAGAAGGCCCAGGCAGAGTTTTGAAGGCTGCATCTCCCCCTGTCCCACAGTCAGGAATGTACTTGCCATCTATTTACAAGTGCAGCATGGAATGTCATGCCACAGCTCGGTGTGCAGGTACTGAGTTGGGAATGGGTGACCTCTAAATTTTAATAAAGGAAGAGCCTGAGGAGAAGAAACTGCAGGAAAGTCTCCTGCTACGCCGTCTGCATGCCCTCACCAGTCACACCACAGATGTATATTCCTTTCTGCACAGTGGCACAGCTCTGGCAGGTCGAGAGTGCCACCGTGTAGGTCGGAGTGGTGGTGTGAAACATCAGAGAGAAGCCATCTCGGCTGAGGAGGGAACTGAGCTGCAATTCCTCCCTTTCTGAGCAGCAGTTCTGCCAGCAAGGCTACTGGATAAAGATGGGCAGCTCCTCATAGTCTGGGAGCCACACTGAAAGGAACTGAGGCTGCTCAGTTCTCCAGGGGTACGTGGAGGTGTCTTACCTCAGGCAGGGGCTAGGCTACAGGTCCTGCGAGCTCAGCAGCAAGTCTTTGACACCCTGGAACAGGCACATGATCTGAAGAGGGAGGGGAGCTGAAGCATGCCCTGGACTCCAGATCTTTCATGGCCAAGTTTTTCATGGTGAAACGCTCACCCCCATTTCTTTCTGGCTTATTTGAAACAGCTAATTCTGCCAGTGCAGCTTAAGAGTGTAGCTCCCTTCCCCAAAGGTTTGGATTTTGCAGAAGTGGACATAAAACTGTGTGCTGCTGTCTCCCACTGAAGTTTTGGTGCCCCAAACCCTTAGCTGATTTAGCTTTTAACGCCCCATTTCTGCTGTGCACGCAGGCTCAGGCAGAAGTAATTCCACTGAATTCAGTGGAATTTCTTAAGCAAAAAGTAATCTGCAAAACTGGCATAGGAATTTTTTTCTTTTCCAGATGAGAAAAGACACAATTGGGCAAGAACCCAGTGCAGAGACTGTCGAGTGCAATAAAAAGTAATAAACTTGATGTAGTTGAACTGTTACTGTCACTGCACTTAGCAGTAAGACAAAACAGTTTGCACATGGTGCAGCGCATATGTTTTTCCTGGTACCACTCAGTACCTATTTTTCTAAAGATATTAAACATTTAATGTTTAAAGTTTTCTTTTTCTTACATGGAGACTTTAAAAAATGCAGAAAGGATGTTTTTTCTTAAGAAAAAAAAAATAAATAAATGGTTCTGAGTGTAAAGCTACCCTTTTGATCCAACTAGTTTATATTAATTAGTACCTTAATGTTTTCTAGGAAGCTTGCTTTATTTGATGAATGGAATTCATTAGCAGTTTATGTATCTATGGGCAATACGGTGGTCATTGAAGACATCAGGAAGTGACACCTCATCAGTTTTCTGGTAACAGTTTCTGATTTGACTCCATTTGCCAGCATGTATCTAAACATGAACAAATACTTGGGGGGCCATGGGTTTGTCTTGCAAGGGTAAGAAGAGGGAAGAAGGACATACAAACTCAGTTGTGTTTTTTTGATCCCTGATGCCAACTTCGTGCTCACATCACTGGATGTGAAGAGCTCCTTGAAGAATTTCTACTGTCATCATTGCTGCCATTTCATTTCTCTGGCGTTTTATAGGCAAAGCTTGACACTATTAATAACATTAATAGGACATGTCACTGCAGTCTTAAATTGTCATCCCCCAATCATTGATCTAACGTCTCACTTGGACGTGCCAGCACATACTGTCTGCTAGAATTACTTCTACTAAATAGCTGTAATTGCCATGTCCGGCTCGTTTTGTCTTGGGTGCCCTATAAAGATCCCTGGCAAACTAGCTTAATTCACTACTGAGAGGAAGATCTGCTTTGTGTTCCTCTGTGCGTTGACTGATTTCTAGTTTTATTCCCGCAGAAAAAATGTGCTGGTGCCCTCCTCAGAGCAGCAGCGCGTCCCACAGCAGTGCACATTTGCACAGAAGTGCTCTTGGCCGAAGCAAGAAGGCAGGCGGACTCTGCACAGGCTGGAAAGCCCTCTTGCTTATTATACCTATACGACTAGGGATAAATCACATAAATCCCGTATATATTGATGCATTTAAAGTAAGGTTTTCTTTCAATTCATTGCTCGTTACTGTCAAATAAGTTTGGGTATGTGTGATGTCAGTAAAGAAATGAATGACAATTTCCTTTATTCCTTTTGAACTCCTAGGAATGCTTTAAGATGCCACAGTCTTTGGGAGCACACAGAATCACAGAATCACAGAATCACAGAATTTCTAGGTTGGAAGAGACCTCAAGATCATCGAGTCCAACCTCTAACCTAACACTAACAGTCCCCACTAAACCATATCCCTAAGCTCTACATCTAAACGTCTTTTGAAGACTTCCAGGGATGGTGACTCCACCACCTCCCTGGGCAGCCCGTTCCAGTGCCTCACAACCCTTTCAGTAAAGAAATTCTTCCTAACATCTAACCTAAAACTCCCCTGGTGTAACTTTAGCCCATTCCCCCTAGCATTAGGAGGGAAACCAAATAATGCCTATTATTTCATAGGATTTTTAGGTAAGGAAAAAAGAAACTTATTCCAAATGTGCAGATGATCAAAAGAGAACATTTTTTGAAGGGGAAATAGTAAGGGGTCTAAGCGTGAACCTCTAGAAGTAAAGAAAGATGAGAATAGAATAAAATAAATGAAGAAGCATATCTAAAAGAGTTTAGAAACAGTATGAGATGATCCTTAACAGGAGCAGAAAGTTAACAGCAAAGCTAGGTGTAAAAATAAGTGATGACATCAACAAGAGCAACATACTGAGAATAGCTGATAGCATTTGACAAGTGTATTGGTCAAATGTCACTTTTATTTTCTTGTATTTCAAAACTGTTTCTGATAGCAGTATCTTTTTCACCTTTTGCATACCTTCTGTTATTAAGTATTGCTCTAATTAATTTAAAATGCATTCCTTCAGATTTCACCCCACTTTGGGCCAAAATTTTGCAACCCTATTTTGTCCTTTTGTAAAACCTAACCTGTTTTAGTTAGGCTTTTTTGTTCCAATTTCTGAATGAATGCCTAATGGGATTACAGATTGCATCTGTGAACATCCTGTACCTTTTAATCTGTCAAATGTTAGTGTTTACAACACTTGAGATTTAAAAAAAAAAAAAGTACTGGATCTCACATGGAAAAATAAAAGTATGTGACAAAGATAGAACATAACCAACCAAAAAATTACAGTAATAGGTGACAATAGGAAGTTATACTAAATACCCTGTGGGAAACGTTGTGTCTAACCCTTCTGATTCTCTTAAAGAATCCCTAGCTGGAAAGTCTAGATTATACTGACTGTGATGGCAATCTAATTTCTATTTTACAGTTCTGGACCAAGTGCTTATTAATGTCACTTGCTTATTTTTAACATACGGCTTTTACCCATCCAGGCAATGAGCTGATCTATCTGGACCCTCACACCACTCAAAGCTTTGTAGATTCAGAAGAAAATGGCACGGTTGACGATGAGAGTTTCCACTGCCAGGAAGCCCCACATAGAATGAAGATCATGAATTTGGACCCTTCAGTAGCTTTAGTAAGTGTCAGGAAATCTTGAATGCATGTACTTTATCTCAAAGTAATGTCTCTCTACATTGGTAAGGGCAGCAATGCATCTCCTTGAACAGAACCAAGATCACAAAGCTGTCTTCTGTGATCAACACATAGTAGTTTGTACATAACTACATGGAGAATCTTAGGGCAAGTGGGGAGCTGTCTGTACTGTAGGGAGCTCGCTTTGTTTTCTTTACTGAGCAGCTTTTACTTCTTTCAAGAGGCATTATAATGGTCAGAGCAAGGAACTGAAACAGGTTTACGTGTTTTATTCTATCACTACTTTATGTTTGGTCACCTCTAGACAAGTTACTTAAACTTACTTTATATCATAAGTTGAAACTGTTTAAGTGGAATTATTGTATTTCACCCCAAATTACAAATACAAATGTATTATTTGTAATTCACCCAAAATGTCATGGGGGTAGTGTGGTATTTGAAAAAATTGGATCTGATCCCATGCCAGTATCCTGTGATTGGGTGATTGGCAGTTGTCACCAGTGGGATGTGTTTCTAAAGCTTTAAACAATCTGTAAAGATACCGGTATCTGTCATTCATTCACATACCTGTTTTTTAATACTGCTGCTTTTTAGAAAGTTTTTTTTGTTTTGTTTTGTTTTGTTTTGTTTTAATACTTAACTACGTAACTGTGCAAAATGTGGCATGATGCAACGAGACAGACAAAATCATAATGAAGAGCAAATATTTTCAGTATAGATACCAGAATGGAAATGTTCCTTAGGTGGTCCATCATCTACAAGTTTTCAGCTTCTGCTGATACCTGGACTGTAGGAACTGGGTGGCGCTCCATGGAGGAGCACACAGGAGCTGCTGCTATTTTTTGCTTGACTATTTCGTTAGGGGTTTGCAGGGCCTTGTTCTCCCCGTGGGTTCTCTCCCTAGAGCTGCCACATATTTGGAGTCTTATATCTACTGATCGTACAGGGCATTACTGTATCAGAGGTCAAACCGCCTTACCTGCTGGTACCACATACCTACCATCTGCAAAGGTGAAACTCTGTGTGTTTGTTTTTTCCCCTAAGGGCTTCTTTTGCAAAGAAGAATGTGATTTTGATAACCGGTGTAGTCTTGTACAAAAGGTAAGAGTGGGAACTTAGCATCTCGATTTGTTCTTTATAAAGTCTGGTTTTTATTGTCTGTTTTTTGTAAAATTTTCCTTTGCATTTTCCTTTGTATACAAATTGTATGAGCCATGGAGAAGAATGCATTAAAGCATCAGGGTAAGGCAATACTACTGAATTGCTAATTGGAAATTGTTCAGCACTTTACCAGCCACAAACCCTGCCAGTTGGAAAATGGGTGTAAACATCCACACTTGAAGGTGTTACTGGGTGACACTTGCTTTTAACTTCTAATTCTCACTAAATGACTAAGGTTTAACTGCCATATTGTAGTGATGTATCAATGATTTGCTTCCTGATCCTTTTTTATTGTTTGACATAGTAGATTGCGTGTTCTAATTATGACTGTTAGTCCCTGCTATCTTAAAGATCTGATTCTGTAAGTGCTGCAGGCCTCTAGCTCCTGCTGATCTAGGGAGAACAGAAGGTGCTGGCTGCCACAGGAAACAGACTTGAGGATGTTTCTGCATGCAGCTGTTAAGCTAAGCACCAGACGTCTGAATGTAAAGTACCATCAACCTCTAAGGGCATTTATTAAAAAAAAAAAATCATCTAAGGAAAACAGTTTGTAAATAACTGAAATACAGGACAGAAGGTAACTTCTCTTTGAAGAGGAATAGCGTTTGGCTTCAGGAACACCTTTTTTCCTGACCAAAACCTGTCCTTCAAAATCTGACGCGTTTTTTTTTTTTTTTTCCCCTTTGGAGGAGCTGATAGATCTGTCTTTTGTGCTATTGATCAACAGAAAACTTGAGGAGAGTTCTATGCAAGCAACTTTCTTTTAAAAAGCAGAAAATATTGTACATTCCTAGTGTGCTTGCTACCTGTAAACAAAATTACAGGTTTGCAGATATCAAAGCTGATATCAAAAGATGATAAGACTGATAATTTGTAGTACAGTTCAAGAGATCTGTCTTCCAGATGTGTTTTAACTAGGGATGTATTACAGAGACCATGGTGCTTGGATTTCACAGTATGTCTGTATAAAGACTTTTTTTTCCTGATGGACATGCGTAATTAAAAAACACTTTCAATTAAGCAGACACGTTTTGTGTTTGAAGCGTCCCCCGAGCCAGCTTTTAAAATGAAAGCATTCTGTCCTCAGGAGATTCTAAAGCAGCAGAGTCTACGGATGTTTGAGCTGGTCCAGAAGCACCCGCCACACTGGCCTCCTTTCATACCTCCAACAAAACCAGAAGTGACAACCACAGGAGCAGGTAAGGCACCGATTAAAAGCCTAATTGTGCAATGTTATGTTCCTCGTTAGCAAATAAAAGAATAATCACAGGTAGAATAACTATCCTTTGTGAGTGTCAAGCAATATATAGTTTTATTTTTCCTTATAGGAAATGCTCTTTTATCACAGATTAGTTTGGAGAATCTGTTCACCGTTAAGGAACCGTAAAAGCACCTCGCTCATTTTCATGGCATGATGCGGTAATACCACTTGACAACTCCAGAAGACTGGAAAGGGGCTTTTGAGTCGGTTTACACACCGACCGTGTAAGTTTTTACACACGGGTGCATTACCAAGGCGTTTACCTCCACCGTACCTGCGTGTAGCAAGCTCCTGCCTCCAGTGCTGCGGAGACGTGCTCCTCGGGGGGGGGGGGAAGGCAGAAAGGGAGGAGAGAGCACCCTGCGACAGAGAAACAAAACACACGTGTTAATTTCAAAACATCGTGGCTTTTTTTCCTCCCACGATTTCCCCTCCTGATGGCTGGTGCGCGGGTGGGCAGCTGAGGCAGCCCCGGGACCGTGTGCGTAGCCCCGGCCGGGGCCGCTGAGCTCCCATACGGCTTTTTTTTTTTTACTTTTATTTTTATTTTGGCTTTATTTTTAGGCACCGGGAGCGGCTGAGGCCACACAGCCGCCGAGATGAGCGAGCCTCGTTGTGCTCAGCAGCTGAGCTCTGCTGCCTGCTCTGCGGCTGCAGTTCCCTCAGCGAAGGCTTTGAGGTTCTCCGACTCGTGTTAGGCGATGCATTCCTGCACCATTCGCATCGAATGGGGACGCTTGACGCGGAAAAAAAGCAAAAAAAAACAACAAAAAAACACCAAACAATAAACTTAAAACCTCTGCAGCCCTTCCTCCCCTCAGCGCCCCCCTTCCTTCCCCTCGCCGTTCCTTCACGGACCGCGCTCTCCGCGCCCACCCCGCCGCGTTCTCCACAGCCTAAACTGAAACAAAACGCAAAGCCCTCGAAGCCGGGACCAGCAAGGAGGGCTCAGCACCCGTCCCTGCGGGGCTCGGAGCCCGATGGTGCCCGGCAGGACGGCGAGGGGCCGAGCCGCCCCCTCATGGCGGTTGGCGAAGCCGCCCTCAGGGCGCAGGGAGGGGGGCGGTGGAGCGGCTGTTGGAGGCGGCTCCTCGGTAGGCCTTGCGGGGTTGGAGCTGCCCGGGGGGAGCCTTCGGTCCCCTCAGCGCTAGGGTGGGCTGAAGGGGCGGCGGGGACCCTCCTGTGTTGGCATACTGCTCTCTGAAAAGAGTACTCACTTCTGGTAACTTTTCCAAACGCGCACCAGAAACAGCGCCCATCAGAAGATGGTGCTGGCTGGGGGGCATGCTCGCCTTGCAGCTGAGGCAATGGACTGGTGAGCTGCTGCCAGAATCACAGAATCACAGAATATCTAGGTTGGAAGAGACCTCAAGATCATCGAGTCCAACCTCTGACCTAACGCCAACAGTCCTGCTCCTTCCCCGCGCTCAGCTGTGTGCTCCTGCCCTCCTGTGCATTGGATACAAGAGCTGTGCAAGGACAGCGTGAGTTGGTGCAGCTGGATTGTCTGGCAGAACACTAATCCTGTCAGTAAACCAAAAAAATCTGTCAGGGCCTATCCATTTTGTCATAGTCAAAATGGGATATGAGGGTGTTTTCTTTTTTTTTTTTTAAGATGAGGTTGTTAACATATGTAGGATGTAAGTACCTTCAATACTTTGTCAAAACACACACACCACTTCACTATCCTTCAAATGTAGTGAGGTGTCCTGCAGATTTGAGAAAGTACTTCACAGGTGTTCTGAAACACCGAATAGCCTATGTAGTGTAGGTATCTTTTACTACATGCAGAATCCCTGCCAGCAAGTAGTTAGGTAGACAGTTGTAATTATAAAGTAGTATTTTAGTTTGTGAGACTGTTAGACTTCCATGAGGCTGAAATATCTGCTCATTTTCTGTTGGCTAAAGAAGCATTGAGTTCTGTGCTCTACTGTAGAAACATTTCAAAATAGCCATGACGTGAACTGGCAGAATAAAGGATGCTTGTGCATCTTTCTTCTTGAACCCATACTGATGCTGCTGCCTATCAACCCTGGGAACTTCAATCTACCTTTGTGCTAGTGCCATTTATTTATTTATTTTACATGTATATAGTTTTACCATGATATAGCCGTTGGAACACAGGAAGGTTTGGGGCACGGATATATTTTTTATATACACAATATCTTAACTGCTGTTCTTAGTTCTATCAGCGTGCTTGTTAACTAATTTGAACAGATGATAAAACTGTAAGTATGGAATGTAAGCTTAGTATTTCATGTTTTGTACTTCTGCTGCAACCCAAAAGAACTAAAATCATAGCACCGAGGACCGAATTGTACTGTGGTCATTTTGAACCCTGAGCTGTGCTGTCCTGCCGCTCCGTAGTGAGACAGAGGTGCGCTGTCCCACCGGCCTGAAGAGACAAGTCTGGGCAGAAGATAAACCAGGAACCAGAAGTAGAGAAATTCTCACAACCTTATTGTACACATATTTTGGATATTCATCTTCTAGCTTTTCAAGACTGTTCATTCAAAGTAGTTCAGCTTTTTACCTCAGTGTATTAAGTTCCAGGTGCCTCATTAGACCAAACTGAAAATGTCACTGATAGTTTCTGATCCCTGTTCTCCTTCCTGGGATAGCTCAATGCCTCCTGACGGATAGTGTAAGGTTAGTGGGGTAGGCTTTGGGAGATAATAGAAACAGAAGAGAAGTCCGTGTGAGTCCAGCTCAACATCCCCCTGGGTTTGTGTTCAGTTTGTCAGTACTTGAGACCAGTCCCTAGGGAAAAGTACGGGAACAGTGGGTGAACAAGAAGTTTAATCTCTAGTAAGATCTTCACGCTCTTTGGAATGATTTAATGTAGTGTGTTTCATCTTACACTTCAGATAACTTTCACTCAGAAACCTTTAGCAAGGCATCCACTCACAGTGGATCCACATAGCTAGTGCTTCTGCATCCTCCTCTTCACTTTGTATTCCAGGCAACGTTTAGCACCTGCTTCTCTGCCTAGCCTTATGAAAATTCAGGTACAGCATCGGTTTTATGGTTCATCTTAACCACCAGCTTGTGTATTGGTGGTGAAACATGCTGGCAGTAAGAGGCAGTGTAGTGCAGCTCGTTACAAGCTTGCGTTCTGCTGGAGGTGCCTACTACAAACGCTCAGCGTCTAACAGAATTTAACGACCGGCAAAGGTGGGAAGGCTGTTTCACTCAGAAATGAGTAGTGACATTGTTTCTCAGGTAATCCAAATCTTCCCCTTTCTGAGGTGTATTTCTATTCAAACAGTATGCTGTTATAGGATTTCTTGAACTGGGCGAACTGGGCTTCAGAAGGGTGCTCCCTACCTTTGTCCCCCTCAAGTCTGAGAAAAATCGGTTGTTAGACCCTTCCTGATAATGTCTGCTCTCACTGTAGCAGGTATGGAAGACCAAAAGGGTCCATTTGGTTTGTGGTGAAATTAACCAAAGTTAAATTTCTGCATCCTTCCCAGGAAGCACATAGCTCTCTGCAGATGGGGCTGTGGGACTAATTCTGATTACAAAACCTTGCTAGCTAAAAACATCAGATAATAATGAAAAAATTAAGAAATCACAAACTGGTCAGTAGTCAAATGCAGATTTATGAGGAGAAAAAAGACTTTTGGGGAAGTAACTTTAGCTTTTCTAATCAGAACAACTTCATCTCAGGAGTTGTTTCTTGGTTTCCCTCGGAACCTTTGTGCTGTCACAACGAATGTGTCACGGTAACTCTGCCCACGGTAACTCTGATGTCCTGTAAACGAGACTTCTGGCAAACTGAAGTGGAGCACATCACGTTTGCTGGATGGAGAGTGTGTTTTGGCTTATTACGTTTTGCTGAATTGTTCCCGTCAGTGCCAAAATGTGGACAGGTGAAATGCAACCTACAGAAATGCTTGTTTTTAAAGTCCTGTGCAATTATAACTTCAGTATATGGAGTCTTCGCTTGTAATTTGTAAATTTTCTTGTGCATTATGTGTATTGTCAATATATTGATGTTAGAAAAAACATTAAATGGCAGTTTTGGATATTGTGAATGGAATAGTTGGTGGGAATTAAATAGCCGCAGTTTGAGCAATGGTTTTAATATTTAATTATTAAATATTATAGTATTAAATCTAGAGTTTAACTGGAAAGTAAATGAGAAGATCTGATAGTTTATAGCGACAGTGTGATACTCATACTAGCAACCAAATGGCTTGAACGTATATTTAAAATTTTAAGCAATTGATTTGTTGTTTAACTTGACTCTCTTTGCTTGCTCCTTAAAGTAGAAAGTTTGGAGCGAGGATTTCTGCTTAAATGTGAGATATGGGTTGTGTTGCTTTTTTTTTTTTTTTTTAAAGACTTTGTGAAAATGTTTGTTTGTTTGTTTGTTTGTTTGTTTTGAAGCTTAATCATGAAGTCCAACTCAGGAATCTTTGAAGGTGGTGTCTTTTTTTTTTTTTTTTAATTTTCTTGCATAGCTTGTGACTGAGATTTTCAACCTTTACAACCAAAATGCAACTCTTTTAAACTCTTCGGACAGTCTCTGAGAAGTGCTCTCTGCAGGATCAAAGGCAAACTTCTTCTTAAAAAAGTCAACTTTTACACATTTTTTAAAAAGGCTTTAAAAAGGCTTTAAAAATGAATGGCTTAAATTATATACTTGGTAGTTCTCCAGAGGTATTTCACAGACTTCCTTATAGGTTGGCAGCTGGTCTTCATAAACAGGAAGTTATAATGTTAAGCATTTAATACTGCATTTTCTTCTTTGTTTTAACAGCTCAAAAGGAAGAGAAGAGAAAAAAAGATAAAGCGACAGAGTTTATAGGGGCATCAAAGAAAGCTATTGCTTCAGCATCTATGGTGGAGAAACATGCATCTTCCCTCACTAAAAATTTTTCTCCAAAGAAGTCCCCTTCCATGTCTAGCACATCGCTAATGAAGCAGACGCTTAAACCTGCTGGGAGTTTCAAAGGTGAAATTCCCAAGAAACCATGGCCTTCAACAGGTGGCGTTCCTTCAAAACAAGCAGCTTCTTCTCATGACTCGCCAGTTTCCAAAAAACTAGCTGCATCCAGTTTGGCTGGAGGACTCAAAAGGCCTTCGCTGTCTTCCGTTTCTACTGCATCTGGAAGTAGACAAGCAAAAACACAAGCTAGCCCTATCCAGTCGCAGCCCAACTCACAGATTCGACAACATATTCGTCAGTCCCTAAAAGAAATGTTATGGAAGAGGTGGGTGAGAATTCAAAGCACTTATTTTATATAGGAAACTACAACTAGAAGTAAAGGGTTAGCCTGCAGAGTTTTGTTTCTTTCTTGCTAAGTGATACTAAGGGATTTAATTTGTGCTAGAAATTACTACAAGTATTTTTAGCATTAGAGCTTTATTAAAAATAAAAAATCTGATGCCAAATAATTGGGCATGTGAAAAAGCCTTTAAAAAAAAGTCACTATCCCATTTGTACTGAGAGACAATTACAGTTGAAGAATTAAATCACAGCATAGAGATGTTTATAATGCAGGTGACCTGAAGCTGATATCTGGCAATGGTGGTGTTTGGAGATGTAGGGGTTGTACGAAGCATAGTGTAGGGAATATCACAGTGAAAGGTTGGAAGGGCTTGCTGAGGCAGAGGTTCCTTCTTCTCCCAAAGTTAGCAACTGTATTACTATTTTAAAAAAAAAAAAAAAAAAAAAGCTGAAACATTGTCCCACAAATATTAAAGCTCTTGTCAGCTGTCAAGACTTAGGCCACTGTGCTCTGGTAGTGTCTCTGAAATAGAAATGCTGTTCACAGTGGAGGGTCTAAGATTAAAACTGAAGTGTTTTAGCTCCCTCAGTAGCTCATGACAAAAAACAACAACAAAAAACTAATTGCAGTGTCATGAGTAGGAGTATTTGTAAGGACTGACCTGGCTTCAGTTCGTTAAGGCTGTCTTCCGTGGTCTTCTGTAGACAGTAGCAAAAGGTTGCCATTGTTGACATTTTGAGGTCCTGAGATAGACTTTGGCTTTGAAATGTGTTTTAAGGAAGTCCTCACTGAGTGAATAAAAGCGTGGTTAACTCCTTCCTCTGAAAATTTAGTTTTTATGAATGCTGCCTGAAGAATTTGTGCCTAACGTAAATGCGCATACCCTTTCTTGTTTTTGACAGAGTCAATGATAGTGATGATCTGGTCATGACAGAGAGTGAAGTAGGGAAAGTAGCACTCAATATTGAAAAGGAGATGTTTAATTTGTTTCAAGTTACGGACAACCGATACAAGAGTAAATACCGCAGCATCATGTTCAATCTCAAGGACCCAAAAAACCAGGTTTGGAATTTACTTAAACAGTAAACGTACTGAAATATATTCTGTTTTTTAAATAATACATCAATATGTAGTTTCAAGAGAGAGACTTATGAATTATGCTCTAAAAATTGTTTTAAAGCCATTCAAATATTAAATAATCCAGTTGGAATGGAAGTCCAGTTGGATCGCGTGTATTTATTAAGATTGGCCTTTGTAGTGAAATATTTGTTTATTGAATGGCATTCTTAGAAAAAAAATAAATGTTTTTCTTCTGTGACGTTCTGTGGTTTGTATGGGAGACCACTTGTGTACATGATAATTTATCTTTTAAAGGAAAAAGAAGCTGGTGCAGATGGGAATAGTGACTAGACAACGTAATTTTTTTTAAAAAAATTCTACTATAGATATGAAACAGGAGTGGCAGTTCATCTCTCAAAATTCCTGTTCAGTAGAATTGATAGTCTATTTTATGGTAATGTGGAAAATTCATACTTCATGATGATTTCATCATTAGTTTCTGGTTGCTGCACCGTGCTAAGTTTTCTTAAGATTAACTGGCATTTTTAATAGGGAATTAAGAAACCTGAAAGGGTTTTGACAGTCCAGCACTGCAAATCATGTTAGTTGCTTAAGTTATTCAGCATGGCAACAAAGTGTGTTTTTTTTTTTTTTTTTTTTTTAGGGACTTTTTCATCGTGTTCTTCGTGGAGAAATCTCAGTGTCAAAACTAGTGAGAATGAAACCCGAAGAACTTTTATCTAAAGAACTGTCTGTATGGAAGGAGAAACCAGCCAAAGCGGTAAGCAATACGATTCTCCAGTGTGTCCTTAGATATGAACTACCAGTAACTTCACCAGCCCTTACCACCCATAATTAATATATTGTTTTCTTCCTAATGAAATATGAATAACGTAAGCTTTTTCTCTTCCACTAGCCAACTGATAAGAAAATACAAAATAAAATTATAAAATCAGTATGCAGACTTGTTACTAAAGTGTTTTTGTTTCTCTCAGATGTTAGAGTCAAGAAACAAATCACACGAGATCAAGAAAGCAGCTGTAAAACGGGAACAAGTGCCAGATGTAAATATGGAAGATTCTCCCCCGGTGTCTGATTCTGATATAAGTATTAGCTATTGCTTTAGCATGGAGGTGCCAAGGGAGATAAATGCTAACTAGGGCCTCAAATTTTGTATCAGAAATGCAGGTTGTTTCAATGAACTGTAAGAATATCACCTAGTAGGTGTGCTATGAGCATTTTCCTTTTGGTTTGAAGGAATGCAACAACCTAATATCGGGCATATATCACATGTGCTTCTAAAATATCAGATGATGCGTGTTTTTCAGACCTTTGCCTCAGTTTACAGCAAAATCTTAGCCAATTGTTTCCCCCCCCAAAAATGTGATCAGTATTACAATTCTGTATTCTCAGGAAGCAGTTAATGTGATAGTATCTACTTCGGAATTACATGAAATGAAATGAGGACAAATACTATTTGAGAACTCTGTTTGACATGATATTCTTAAACAAATGATAAAAGGGGAAGAATATTTCAAAATTCCATCTTTTTGTAAGTGCTGCTCAGAGCAGTAGTTCTGCACAGCCCTTAATATCTTTTTAAAGAACTGGAATTAACGGTTTCAAAAGTATTTTTTTATGATTGAATTTAGCAATCAACCAGAATGTTTTCTGTGTTTGTTCATTTCCAGGAGCAGCAGAAGTCAACCCAAACTGTACAAAATGTAAATAGTGCTCCTTCTCTAGACGTTTTTAGCAGTATGTTGAAGGATACAACAAATGAACATCGAGCCCATCTTTTTGACCTGAACTGCAAAATCTGTACAGGTATCTACAGTGTTGACTTTGTCTGAAGTAAAAGAATTATTAAGAGCATTGCTTGCTTACTTGTTTTTCTCTTCAGACCTTTTCATTGTTAAACAGTAATCAAAAACACTTTAAAATTAATTTTGTAGGTCAGATTTCAGCATCTGAAGATGAATTACCACCGAAGAAGATAAAATTAATGGCTTCTGCTAAAAAAGCAGTGTCAAAATCTAAACCAGAAGTTCAGAGAAAATATGAAAGTTCTGCACCATCAGCAGCAGCGGAGCCTGCTGAAGAGGCAGCCTCTGAAAACACAGAGGAAACCGAAGTTGCACCTGCAGCAGAAGCAGTTTCCCAGTCAAGCTTAGAAAGAACTTACATTCCTACAACCCAAGGCCATAACAACACAGATTCTTCATCTGAAGAACCTTCGACTTTTCCTGCCTCTTGCACTGGTGCAGTTGTCACAACTGTAACAGTTTCTGGCCGAGAGCCTAGAACACCAATGAGCGGCTCCTCTGGTACTACGACGACAGCCCTGCGTTCTGGTACTGCATCTGGTGAAGTTTTAACAGGGGAGACAAAGCAGGAAATGTCAAAACCAGTTATGACTGTTCCCAAATCAATATTAACAAAGCCATCGTCCTCACCAGATCCAAGATACTTAGCTGTTCATCAGTCACCCAATATCAGGTGTGTATATTTAATAGTAAGCTAAGCCACTGAATCTCTGGTCTCGCTATGGTCAGTTTGTTTGTCCCCCTTTGCTTCTTACCCTCCCCTGCCAATAATCAAAAGGCATGTTCAACTTTAAATGCGATCACCTGAACTTTAAATTTTTAATTCGTCATCTCCTTGTTTAACTTCTCTAGTTGGTAAAATTTTCTGAGCATCGTTATATATTGACAGTAAAAATTCTTCAATGTGTTTTAACAGATAAATAAAACTTATAAGATATTTGACTTTAAATCTGCATGTGCATTCAAATATATTAAGTGTTTGTGAGGGTTGGTTTAAAGCTGCTCCAGACTTTCATCCTATATTGGATGAAAGTGGAAAACATTAACAAAGCATTTACTAAGGCTTCTGTTACTTGCTTTTTTAAAATAAAGTAATTGATCAATAAGAGGAGGGAAGAAAAGAAGAAGAAGGAAGCATTCTTACTGTGCTCTATAACGTTTCTCTTTTGGATTTGTTTTGCAGTGTTGCTGAGCCACGCTCACCTCAAGGCAGCGATACTTCTCTCTTCCTCTCTCGCCTCAACACCATTTGGAAAGGATTTATTAATCTGCAGAGTGTGGCCAAATTTATCACTAAAGCATATCCTGTCTCTGGGTGCTTTGATTATCTTAGTGAGGTTAGCACTGACATGTTTATGCGTTTAGAATGTATTGCAGTTCCTGTTGTTAGAAAGGCTGGGGTCACTGTGTATGTTGTTATATTGGACGTGTAACAAAAAAAAAAAAAATTGCATCCCTTTAGTAATCTCCTTTAGTAATAGGAACAGTAGCCTGAGGCAGGGGGGAGGAGAGAAAGCCTTTTAAAAAAAATTCCTCACATATTTGTGAAGAATTCTCATGTCTGTTAATATGTTTATATATATGTTAGTATCTAACATAGAATAATAGCTTGATAATAGCAAGATCAGTTTTTGACGAGAAGCATCATCAGCATGTGTTTTGAAAGAGATGCCCTGTTCTGCTCACAAACAGATGGATGGATCACTGATGTGATCTATTAGAAAAGTTTGGCCATTTATTAAAAATATCATCCTTTGATTAACTTTGACGCAACTGCTTTTATATTTTGGGAGGGTGTACATTCAACTAATTAGGTAGTATGACAGCTTGTGATGAAACAACCGAGCAGTTATTTAACTTCTCTGAAGAAGTGTATTTGTTGTGATTGAGGGTTTCAGGCATGTAGTTTAGGTCTTTTCTTAGGAGGGTTGGTGGCTCTCTTGTTGTTTTTGCTAAAACAGGTTTCACTGTCATCATGACAGGAAGCTAACTAGAATTCATATGGGTGCAAAAATTTCAGATAAATTGAAAGCGTAGATAAAAGCTATACTACATATAACAGGTTCCCTGTAAAAGCAAAGCTAACAAATAGAATCGGCTGATAGGCATACAAAAGTATTTGACCTTCCACTGCTATCTTCGTCAGGCAGTGCTTTTTCTGTTTTGTGTGTACTGCCAGCCTTCCAGTAATATGCCATAATGAACTCCTTGCATTTTGGAAACAGCCTGTCTGAAATTAGGAATGTATATGTGCAAGTTTAGTAAAACATAGTACTGTATTATCGCCTAAGCTACTGGGATGGGGCAATCTGTGCTGGTTCAAAACTGTAGCCTCTCTTTCCTTTTCTTATACGACCATGTAATGCTTCTTGTTTAGGATTTACCAGACACGATTCATATTGGTGGGAAGATCTCACCGAAGGCAGTCTGGGATTATGTTGGCAAAGTCAGATCTTCACTTTGTAAGGTATTTACTTAAAATCCTTTGGAAAACCAGGAAGAAATATACAGCAGCTTTTGATAGAATTTCCTTGTTACTAATTTATATTGATGTCGATCATACCTAGAAAACTACTGCTACCACTTATTCCATTGAAATTTTTGATTTATTGAAGAAACAGGTTTGCCTGTTGAGCTGCCAATCGTCTTTCCCCTGTGTAGTAGTTAAACATTCATACAACCTATTGTTTTTTAATGATTGAATATAAACAATCTATTTATTCAGTTACTGAAGATAGAAATTCAATTTTAAAAGACTAGGAAATTATTAGTAAGTGTATGTAATAAATTTTACTACTAAAACCCTTATGGATTTAGTAAAAATGAAGCACAGTATGCAAATATAATCTAAGAATTTTCCATTTCTTTCATAATTATTTGAATATTCTGAACCTAAAGAGGTGTAGCTTGATGTGAGATACGTAAATAGTTGGTATTTCTGAAAATGACAAAATTGATTCTGGTTTAATATTACCAATTGAATGACAGTATTTTCTTAAATCTTGGTTTAAAGCTGCTCCAGACTTTCATCCTATATTGGATGAAAGTGGAAAACAATTTTATTTGCTGATGTGTTACAGGTTGAATTTTTCCACTTTGATTTTGTATTTCAGGAATTGTTTTTGATTCGTTTGATTCGTTTCCATCCTGCCACAGAAGAAGAAGAAGTTGCCTATATCTCTCTCTACTCCTATTTTATCAGACGTGGTTGTTTTGGTGTTGTAACTAATAACAACAGACATGTCAAGAATCTCTACCTGATCCCACTGAGTTCTAAGGACCCAATTCCTTCCAACCTCTTGCCCTTTGAGGGACCAGGTAAGCACAAAATTTAGGGGAGGTTAACTGCTAGGTCAAATTACAAAACGAGTAAATCAGAGACCAATTGGTTTTGAATGTTTAATGTAAGCATAATTAAAAAATATATAATTTTATAAAAACATTTTAAAAGTGTGCATATAGGAAAAAATTGCAAAGTCAATCATCTCAAGGTGACATGGTCTGAAACTCACATAGCCTTTCCAACAAGATAAATCTCTGCTGTTAGGAGGATTTGTTTACCCATAAAATGGAGTACATAGAACAGCCACTAAAATTGAGACAAACAAGCAAACATTATCAGAACATTCAACCGACCCTACTTTCAACAACCCATAAATCCACCAAGTTTTAGGTCCCTACAAGCCATGTGCTGTCCCCTAAATCACATAGGAGACTCTTATCCCACAGAGCAGTCAAGAAATCTCTGAAGACAAAGGTAACGTTTATGGTTTCACTACATTGTTGTTATCTCATGGTATGTATTACGCTGTGCATGCAATATGCATGTACACGGGGTCTGAAATATTCTGTGCTACCTGGATCAAGTTCCAGACAAATCACTGACTTCAGAACATTGGTTTGCCTGGGAGCAGGCAAATTCCTTTTGCGTAGGTGGCAGACAGTAGGTGGTATAGGTTGGTATATATTACGCTCTTCTATTTTTAGTTAGAGTTATCAGCAGTAATGTATGGCTTGAATTTGCTCCATCTTTGTGCATTGAACATGGAAACAGAATGAAATGAGAATGAGTTCAGATGTGAAACACCTTTATATTACAAAATTTGAAGTCATCTTCATCTGAGGATGGAGGCGGTGCATATGCTTAGTTTCCAAATAAGTACCTTTTTTCATATAGAGTAACAGGTTGAGGAGCTTAAGAGCTACAGGTTACAATGAAGGCAATACTTCATTGTTGTAAGGATGGTTTGCAAAATACTAAACAGCGCAAAATAATTACACATTAAAACATGTAAGGAGCTGACCTTTCTGACAAGCTGACTGTCCTCTGCTACCCAAATACAAGTTTAGGACTAAACTCAATAAAGCATTCTCAGGGCTTATATTCATAAACAGAGGTGTCTTCTGCCTGGCCAGGTTTTCACATGTTAATGGCATACAACTTAAAAAACAATAACAGAAAAACACCACCAACAAGTAATGTAATGCTAGGAAAATACTCTTCTTTCCTGCATGAAATTGCAAAGGGCGCTTGCTTTGTGTTCTTGGACAAGATTTTTCTCATACACTCTGAGCCTGTCTTATCCATCCCTGAACAGTGCACAGTCTACGTCATTGTTTTCAGGCTACAGCTAAAAAGGCAGGCTTGTTGCTACCTTAAGTCATCATGTAGTCTCTATAAGCTGAATGTAAGCACCTGGTAGTCTTTAATTTACCCAGTTCTTGAAAAGTAGGCAAAAACTATTATTCCTGTTTCATAACCAAAAAACAAGAACATGTAAGTGTTAACACTTGGCACAGGGAGGCAGACAGAGTCCTAAACTGTGGGCTAGATTTTCCAGCCCGAATAACTGAAATACATTCCTTTCTGGACAGTAACATATAAGAATGAGTTTGCCATTGAATTGGCTACATCTGCAGTCTTCCGCTGTGCTTTTAACCTGCTCTAGGGAAGCATTTAAATGATCTTCCCCTCCTTGCATTCTTGAGCAAACATAGGCTGTCCTTGTACACTATCTTTTATATTTCTGTTGTAGATTTCATTTCAAATGAAGCTTTTAAAGTGGAGGCCTGGCAAAAGTAGACAGACTTGTTAGCATAGAAATGAGGCACGTCAGGCTGGTTTTTACAAAATGTAAATAGGAAAAGTTCTTTCAAAACTGGAGGTAATTGCCCAGAAGAAACATAGGTATAAACACTTGCAGGCATGTATTAATACCGCAGCGTAAAAGACTTGTAATACATACTTGTTACTGACATCTGATGGAATTTACTGTTTTTTATACCCAATAAAGATATTTTTTGGTAAGTGGTCATTATCTCCTTAAATTTGTGTACCTTCAAATAGTGTTTAGCAAGTACTCAAAAAACATGACAGTGTAAGATACTTTGATAAATATGACTGGGGGCGGGAGGAGGGAGAGGACAATAATCCCATCACTCCAGAAGTCCTAGTTGGAAGATATTCCAGCTGTCTCAACCAACTCCATCAGGTGTATACGGATTATGAATCTCTCCTGTTTTCTGATGGACTGGATTTGGAACACAACTGGGGACCTCTGACCTGCTGTAGTGCCTAGAAGATCTACAAAACTTTGTCATGGGTGATATAAATATAGAGGAACATGGAAGGATATTCACATCTATTCACTTCAACCACCTCAGATATTTATTACCAGATATTATGTGTTGGTGGGATGTTCAGCATTGTTTGTTTTGTTTTTTTTTTTTTCTGGTAGTTTACTGTATGTGAATTTGTTTGTCTCGTTTCACATACACACAACACTATTTAGCACTTTCATCTCTACACTTTCATCTGGAATTTATCTTGAACGTGTGTTTAAGTTTTATTCTGTTTTTATTAGCGATGATCTCTGTCTCTTACAGGGATTCAGAACTGTTTTTTTTAACTTTTTGCTGTTAATTTTAGATACACAGTCCAATAGATTTTTGAAACCTGTTCGTTTCAATTAGTCAATGTTTGAGATGCATGTTGTGACTAGTTGGACAAATCACAGGTCTCTGCAGAAGAGCAGATAACCAATACGTTAATGACAGAAGAACAGTGAATGCTTACGAGGAGTTTTAGGGTGAACACAGATTTGAGAGATACTCTGCACGGGTCGATGCTGACCAAATGTGGAGTCATTACTCACATGCTGATAAAGAAAAAATGTAAAGCAGTCACTCAGAGTGAATCATACCTAACTATTGAGTCTCTTCAGAGTGTACACAGTCTTCCCAAGTAAGCTGTCTTTTGAGCTATGCCCTGATGTTATGCATTAATGTAACTTCATCTGGGGTAGTAAACTATAGTGATCAGAATTTCTAGGATTGCTTTTAGGCAGTGGGTTGAAAGGAGTTTTTAACTGGGTGAATCAAGGATTTGTGATCCTTTCCAAATAATCTTAGATTCACCAAAGATAATTACTTGTTTAGTTCCTGTCCTGCCTCCTTTCGTTGTACATCTTGCCGTCCCTGCCCTCTCACAAGGGCAATCTGTATAGAATTATAAGCAAACTAAATTATAAGCAAGTCTTAGTTTTGGTTAGTATAGCTAGGTCATTTTCTTGATGCATTTATGATTCGTGTGTATATATATATATATATTTCTAACCATGGAAGAAAGTGAAAATTGGCAACACAAAATACTGAAATACTATATCTGGAGGAAAAAACTTGGCACTGAGTTTTAAATGTACAAGTAGGAAATAGTATAGAAGTTTATTTAAACCAACATGGCCAACATCCTCTCAACCACAGAACTATGTAAAACTCAAACACTGAACTTTGAAGTAATCTGAAATCAGCTGTGGAACTAGAATGCATTCAATCAAATTTCAGTGTTATTTTTTTTCAAAATACTTAAGATGAGAGCTGCTTCTGATAGGAAACTTCAAGTAGATTTTGCATTGGCCTCAATTTTTTCTGTCTTTTTGCAAAGACCTTCTAGTGAGTAACCAGATTTTGCTGGTCTCTCCATTATGTGGCTAAAACAGGCGTGCTGTACTATTACCAGTCACAGTCAGAAGAACACAGAATTTCAGAATTTAGGCAGGTTACTGCTTAATGAAATATTTATGCTTAATGAAGCTGTGTTGAAGAAGTCATCGTCTTGACTTACCTGGTTATAATCCTCTTGCTGAGGAAACCTCACATTGAACTTAAGAAATAGGCTTACCTCATTTAATTCTTTCTTAGCGTACGTGAATATAATTTCAGCTATACAAATAAAAACAGCTGATGTAATTTTCTCATAAGATAGTAAATTTAGGAGCCCCCTTAAAACTTTGAATTCAGTTGTTTCAGCAAAGGTTCATACTTATGACTGGTAATGGCAAATAGAATTTATCTGCAACTATGGGAAGTTTGGGGTTTTGCTGGTATCAAGAAGTTTTCAGTGGCAATAATTAGTTATTTATAAGTTGTTCCTTAGTGAGCAGTTGGTTTTGTTTAGTAAGAGACTAAAGATATACATAAATTCATATATTACACCTCTTTTAAACTCTTACTTAAGGGTCATGAATATAAGGGACAGTGTAGGTTTTAGAGTCCTCATCGTATAACCACAGTAAATCTCTTTGCTGTTAGTTTCGTTTCTATATTCCTGATTCCTAGCTGGATGCAAATATTAATATGGCTCCCAAATGAGGATCTCAAGTCACTAAATCCAGAAGTTAAAATCCTCTCTTTATATGTTTTTTCTACATTTGCCACTGACTGTATGTTAAAGGATTTATTCCCTGCTCTTTATTCTGGTTGTATTTGTCTTCCACGAGTGCCTGTGGGAAATGTGAATGTACAAGGAAGGAATACGATAATGTGAAACGGACCTTCAGCTGTTTGCATTTTTCCTCTTTATGGGAAACTTTCTGGTCATTTCTGGAAATGCTTCTCCAGGGATTCAAGCCTGAAGCTTTCACAATGGAGTAATTCTGCTCACATTTCTTACTTAGGGAAGGGTCTGTGGCATCAAACTCAATTCTACAACAGTGTTAAAAGTCACCTTGATGGAATGGTGTAAATGTCAGTCCGGTATTTTAGCACAGATTAGAACAGAAATGTAATTATTAAGTTTAACAATGCCTCGTGCTTTCTTTGTAACAGAAAGTGAAGTGTTTGTTGTTGTTGTTTGTCTGTTTGTTTGTTTTAATAGCATTAGTTTTTTTCTCTTTATTTCTAGTTCTTCAATTCCAACGTAGCCCTACAGAAAGTTAGATTGCTTGTCCAGGTTTTCTCACTTATCAGTATCTCTGTGTATATAAGGTATTTGCAAAGTATTTAGAAAGGAAATATTTGATTGGGGGAGGAAGTGGACAATAATAAGTAGAAAGTAATAATACAAAAATAGGAAAACTTTCTTTAATTTTTGAACAGCAGAGACATTTACAAGGACATCTTTCAGTAAGATTCACCTGTTACTGCAATATTAAAAAATATCAGGGAAAGAATTAAAACATTTTTAGTTACTGTATACAAATTTATATAAATAGTAATTAAATATAGACACATAGGCTTATGGGATAATGTCACTGCATGAAATTTAGAAGAACTGTTACTGTTATGACTCATAGCTGCCATTATATAAAATGATAAGTTCCTATTGAGAACACAGATAAAAAATAGTAGTTTTTTTACATATGCAATCTTTGTGTTTCCTTTCAGGTCTCGAGTCTTCACGTCCGAATTTAATTCTTGGATTGGTTGTCTGTCAGAAAGGGAAGCGTCCTGCTACTACCATGGATACAGACAAAATAGAGACAAAGCGCAGCCGAATTCAGGTGCAAGAGGAAACAGAAACATCGCTGTACTCTAAGGGGCCAGTAGCTTCTTCACAAGAAAAGAAAACTCCGAAATACACACTGTATTCGGGAGACTCAGCTGTAAGTACAACACTACCTGGATCTCCTCCACCTCCACCCCCACTTCCCGTTCCAGAAACCTCATCAGTTACACCTTCAGTATTAAAAATACCGTCCTCGATTAAGAGTGGAACCACAAGTACTGTACCACCACCAGTTTCAGCTACCGCTTCTACAAGTGCTACTGCTACGCATTCTTCATCCTCAAAAACTACCACACCTCTTGAGTACATCCTCCAGACACTTTTTGGTAAAAAGAAGACTTTTGAACCTCTTGCTAAGGAGACTGAAATTGTCCAGTCTTCAAATCAGGAAGCTAAAGCAGCTGTGGATGGAGGTGTGTCAGCTGTTCCTTTGCTAGATCCCATTGCACAACAGTTTGGACAGATGTCAAAAGACAAAGCTACAGAAGATGAGGAGGATGACAGGCCATACGATACCGAAGAAGAATATGATCCAGAGAAAGCTTTTGAAATGCAGACCGGTGAAAGCAAAAAACTGTATAGTGTGGAGAAGCCCAGTAACACAGCAGAACTAAAGGATGAGGCCTATGATCTGGAAGACAAAACTATCTTGGAGGAAGCAAAAGTTACGGTTGATGATTTACCTAACAAAATGTATACAGACACTAAAAACACTTCCGTGGAAACACCTGCCTCGTATGTGCCAGATTTATCTGCGTCTTCATCCTTGGTGGAACTGCAAAAAATGTTAGAAGAATTAAACAAACAATTAGAAGAGCAGAAACGACAAACTGAGGAGCAAGAAGAAGCCCTCAGACAACAACGAGCAGCTGTTGGTGTTTCAGTGGCTCACTTCTCGGTGTCTGATGCTTTAATGTCACCTCCACCAAAATCTTCCCTAATAGAGACTGAATTGTTCCATCAGGACCAACAGGCTGCGCAAAAAGTAGATTTACCTTCATCTTCCAATCAGCAAGCACAAGTTTTAAACCAGAGCTGTGACCCTCAAGCGAGTTTTCCAAACACTTTGCAGACTTCACTTGGTCAGGAAGATAAAACTTTAATTCCTGCTACTCAGCTTAGTTACGGTGGTGATAACTGGGTTTCCAGTGAAAAGCCTCCTGCAGTGCTCCAAAAAGAGGCACCTAATAGCAAATTTGAAAATACTGTTCAAGTTACTTTGGAAAATGTGAGTCAAGCAGTTTCTGCAGAACCTTCTACATCCAGGCCTTTACGTAAAGTGCTGCTTCCAACACCTCCAAGTACGTCTTTTCAGCCTAATTTCTCCACATCTAATGACAGTCAGTCTTTGCAAGATATGCACAAAGTATCCTGGTCAAACGAGGCAAATCCAATGTTTACTTCTCAGGAAAAGGGACCTGGTCACTTTGAACCAGACAGGGGTCTTTCTGCGGTGCAATACGAAGAACAAAGAAACCCTCAGCCTCATCAATTTGTAGAACAAACTGAATCTCCACCAGTTCAGGGTGAGGGTGGACCTCTCCCACAGCACTTTGAGGAGAACCGAGCTGGAGGTCCGTTTTCTTTGTCTGGGCAGAAAGGAGGACCTCCAGCACCACTGATGCTCAATGCACACGGAGGACCTCATGGACCTAATTTTAGAGGCCCAGCGCCACAGTTCTCAGAAGAGCATGTTTCTCCAAATAACGATGGACAAAGAGGATCTGCCCCTGGAAGATTTGGAAGTCAAAAGGGTCCCATTCCTTCCTTATTTTCTACACAGCATGGACCACAGTCACCACAAAATATGAAGCCAACCCCAAGACCACTCCTGGACCTTCCCAGTCATCCACCAGGCCACAGAAAGGAGATGTGGGAGGAAGCTGGGCCGTCTGCACCTCTTTCTGGTATTCCTGGGCAAGGGCCCGAGTCAGAAGGACAGTGGTCAGGATCTGACTTCCAAGAAGGCAAAAATCTTGAATTTAGAGGCCAGACATTTGAAGGGAGACAGAGAGAGAGATACGAAGGAGGAAGTAAAGACAAGGTTTTAGATCAGCCAGAGCCTCAGCAAGCAGATAATCGACAAAGCAGACCCTTTGAGGAAAGACGAAGGGATCGAGAACATGGCAGACCTTGGGAAAGAGACCGTGGCAGAAACTGGAACAGAGACAGGGACTGGGAGAGACACAGAGACAAAGAATGGGATAAAAACAGAGACAGAAACCAACGTGACAGAGAACGATCAAGAAGCAGAGACAGAGATCGTGACAGAGACCGAGACCGGGATCGAAGCAGGGAAAAAGAGCAAGATCAAGACAGAGATCAAGATCGTGAAAGAGGAAAAGATCGGAAAGATCGGAGTAAAAGTAGGGAGATCGGTAAAGAGATGAAGCCAGAAACACCTAAGGAAGGTCAGAAACCAACAGAAGCAGAAGCTTCATCTTTCACTAATCAGTCATAGAACTATAACTGCTGTTATATTTCCCATAGATAATATACACCACTGCAAGGACTGAGTCAATGTCTTCTGTATATACTGTATATTCTCACTTTTGCAAAAATGCTGTTGTAAATCTAGCCTTACAAAATGTACTGACAAATTAGCAATTTTTGAACAACTGTGAATGACAATATTCAAATAGGTAAAAGGCAAGAACATACTGGACTTTCACTTGCTGCATTTTGTGCATAATGTTTTTCTTATAAAAATTCACAGCGTTACCTGTTCTGAGATTTTGTTTTTCCTACTTGCATCTTTATCTTAAAATTTCCATTTACAGTACAGAAATGGAAAAAGTCTAAGAAGAGCCCATATTGCTTTTTAAAATTATAAAGTTATGTTTTCCAGTAACTTGAATTGTAATTTTGTAAAAGAATTTAATCAAGACCTTAGGAGCCATACCTTTACATCTCATGTATGTGATATTTTGGTGTCAAAGTTGTTCCTACAGCACACGCTTTAAACAAGGAGTCAAATATTGCTGTCTTGTTTATTTTACAATGGAAGGGTCATGCGTATTTAGGAGAAGGCTGCAGAAGAACAGTGTTACTGATTATTGGACGGAGGATTTGAAAATGGAATGTTATAAGCTTAAAGTGCACTATCTTCCTTTTTATATACAGGTATTTTGTGTTTTGAAATCCATCTGTTAAGTGTACAACAACGAAAAAAAACGTACCTAGTTTTTCATGTGGATGAGGGGTTTTTAATTTCACATTTTTACAAACCTGCAATTAAAGAGTATATAAAAGTAGCACCTTTATAACCAGCAAAAAAATTAAAAAAATCAGACATCTATTGGCAAAGAGCTAAGACTACAAATGAATTGGTATACCAAAGGAAAGAAAAAGAAGTTTGTTAAATAAAAGAAGTTTATTAAATGGGCCATGGAATTTATTTCTTCGATTTAAATTAATTATGTGGGACATTTCTTGGGTTTTCTTTTGGCAGAACTTTGCTGGAAATTTAAGAAATGTCTCCATTGTCCTGTACTTTCCACTCTAAAAGTGTTTTGCTCCTGAAAAAAAAAAAAGAAAAAAAAAAAGTGTCACTGTTGTCAGACCCTGCTTATGCTGGTAGCGTATATAAGACTGTCCACTGAAAAAGGTATAAAACTGCATTAAGTTTGAAAAGAAGATTGGTAATATTAATTATTAAGTATTAGTAACATTAATTATTAATTATTGAGTAATTTTAATAATTATTAATTATTTAGTAATATTAATTATTAGTAATATTGGTCTGTATTCTGAACCCGTAGACAAAATGTTAAAATGCAAAGAGGCGGTATTAAATGCAAACATCTACTATGGTGTAAGATTTTTCTTAATGAGATGTTTTTAATTTAAAGATACACGTAAAAGTATGCAAAAAGCAAGTGTGTTTGTTTAGGTTTACTTGATAGAAATTTCTGTAAGTTGTATTTTATAGGACAAAATATATCACTGTACATTAAAATATGGGACTTCACAGGTTTTTGTTACTAGAATAAACATCTACAGTGAAACGTTGTCCATTTCTTAAATCTGTACATGTGTATTATTTTCTAACTAGCTTTGCTACTTCTCAACATGCCACCACAAGAGGCTGATGGCACACAAGTTTCATTTCCATCTGTTTAACAAAAGGTATTTTACAGGATGCCACCACACCCAACTGATACTTACTTGTAGGTGTTCTGAAAAACATGTGAAAGTCTGTTCTTGTGATTTTTTCTCTCAGTTCTAACACATGCCCTAATTTATTCTGAAGATTTTGTTGTTTGAGTTACTTTCAGATTTTACACCAAAAAGATCTGGAGAAATGAATAATTAAGTAATCTATTTTGGCTTTGAGCTGTGGAAATACTAGATTCCCGGACCTTTCATTGTTGTGAAATAGATAGGTGAAAGTTTTATTTTTCCTTATAGGAAATGCTCTTTTATCACAGATTAGTTTGGAGAATCTGTTCACCGTTAAGGAACCGTAAATGCACCTCGCTCATTTTCATGGCATGATGCGGTAATACCACTTGACAACTCCAGAAGACTGGAAAGGGGCTTTTGAGTCGGTTTACACACCGACCGTGTAAGTTTTTACACACGGGTGCATTACCAAGGCGTTTACCTCCACCGTACCTGCGTGTAGCAAGCTCCTGCCTCCAGTGCTGCGGAGACGTGCTCCTCGGGGGGGGGGGGAAGGCAGAAAGGGAGGAGAGAGCACCCTGCGACAGAGAAACAAAACACACGTGTTAATTTCAAAACATCGTGGCTTTTTTTCCTCCCACGATTTCCCCTCCTGATGGCTGGTGCGCGGGTGGGCAGCTGAGGCAGCCCCGGGACCGTGTGCGTAGCCCCGGCCGGGGCCGCTGAGCTCCCATACGGCTTTTTTTTTTTTACTTTTATTTTTATTTTGGCTTTATTTTTAGGCACCGGGAGCGGCTGAGGCCACACAGCCGCCGAGATGAGCGAGCCTCGTTGTGCTCAGCAGCTGAGCTCTGCTGCCTGCTCTGCGGCTGCAGTTCCCTCAGCGAAGGCTTTGAGGTTCTCCGACTCGTGTTAGGCGATGCATTCCTGCACCATTCGCATCGAATGGGGACGCTTGACGCGGAAAAAAAGCAAAAAAAAAACCAAAAAAACACCAAACAATAAACTTAAAACCTCTGCAGCCCTTCCTCCCCTCAGTGCCCCCCTTCCTTCCCCTCGCCGTTCCTTCACGGACCGCGCTCTCCGCGCCCACCCCGCCGCGTTCTCCACAGCCTAAACTGAAACAAAACGCAAAGCCCTCGAAGCCGGGACCAGCAAGGAGGGCTCAGCACCCGTCCCTGCGGGGCTCGGAGCCCGATGGTGCCCGGCAGGACGGGTGCTGAGCCACAACGAATGTGTCACGGTAACTCTGCCCACGGTAACTCTGATGTCCTGTAAACGAGACTTCTGGCAAACTGAAGTGGAGCACATCACGTTTGCTGGATGGAGAGTGTGTTTTGGCTTATTACGTTTTGCTGAATTGTTCCCGTCAGTGCCAAAATGTGGACAGGTGAAATGCAACCTACAGAAATGCTTGTTTTTAAAGTCCTGTGCAATTATAACTTCAGTATATGGAGTCTTCGCTTGTAATTTGTAAATTTTCTTGTGCATTATGTGTATTGTCAATATATTGATGTTAGAAAAAACATTAAATGGCAGTTTTGGATATTGTGAATGGAATAGTTGGTGGGAATTAAATAGCCGCAGTTGGAGCAATGGTTTTAATATTTAATTATTAAATACTTTAATATTAATACTTTAATAATACTTTAAATATTAAATACACACTGCCTACAAACACAGGTAACTGATCTTTGCAGGGGTAATTCCTTCTCCTCCCTGAGATATCCTGTCACCTCTCAGGATGTCACTGTGCACAGAGATTGGGAACGATGGATGGAGACAACAACAAACCCAACTTTACTGGGATCACCAGCCACATACTCTGCAGACACAAAACAGCTCTGGAAAAGACAATCACTGCATGTATCACAGCCTTCTCCAGTGAATGCAGATGATCATCAGCCCTTGCTCTGTTTTCCACACAAGTGGCCTCAATGGTAACCATGCTGGAAGTGCTCCATCAGTGGCCCCCTTTATATGAAGCACACAAGTCATGTACCACACTTAGGGAGGAATCTTGGCTCAAAGCTTACAGCACACCCTGGGCATGCAAGTCTTGCAGGAGACAGCAGCAGCTCTTCTCTGTTCTGAGCAGGAAAATAACCAAAGCTTATTTTATCTTTCAGCATCAGTAGCTTCCCCTTTGATCCAGAACCAGTAAGTCTGAATTGCCACTAAACTGGGAAACTACGGCCCTGGCACAGAAAGAGATGGCTTGCTCACATCTCCTGGTTTTAGAGAATTACAGCATTGTTGGGAATTCCCTACACTTGGCCTTAATTACAGCATTGCAAATTAAAGGCTAATCAGCAGCAGCATGCCAAATTCTCCAGGACTCCTGTAGCTCCGAACAGATCCAGACACATCTGAACTCTCTGTACTTGTTCCTTGCAAAAGGGTCTGCCTGCTTATTATTTAGCTGTTGCCAGAGAAACCCAGGTCAAAGACAGCCTTTTGGGCAGGAGTCTAGCAGGAGCCCTGGCCAGTGCTGGGGCTGAATTCCCTGGCAGCGTTGTGGCACCCACCGCATGCTGCTCTGTGCCACTGTCAGTTTGACAAGCCTTCTGGCAGCTCCAGGTGTTCATGTAAAGTGTCAGATGTAAAAAGAAAGCAATAATTTGGAAGATACTGACCTAACAATGCAGTCAGGGTGTTTCTGGTGCTTAGGCCACGCACCCAGGGAAATGAGTCAACTGAGAAGAAGAAAATGCTTGTACACAACAGACCAGAGCTGGGTCTTTGAGGGATGAAGTGGTTGGGTTGGCACTCAGCTCTCCAGCTGCATCCCATACGTCTTGAACTTGTTATAAAGGGCACCTGACAGTGAGACAGAAGCCAAGGCTTCCTGGCACTTCCAGTCCTGGGCCAGCTTGTTGGGAATACAAGAGAACAGGTAGGTAGGGCTGGGGACAAGGACTCCTTCCCCATAAGAACAGGTCCATACTCTGGTTGTTCCTCCATGGGTGAGAACCTGCCATGCTGCTCCATACAGAACACACACGTGCACACACACACTCTTTAGTTCTTGCAGGACAGGCTTTTAATCACAGTCCAGCAGAAAGTGTGTCAGTCTAAACCCATGCAACCTGCTTTTGGGTGAACAGCCTTGCTCTGTGCTAGGTGGCTCCAGTTAGACACACAAACATCACTGCACAAGGAAGCCTTGAGAGGTATTGAGAAGTAGGTGTGTAAACCAGCTGTAAGGAGTCTTCTGCTCCATACTTGCAGTGCCAGGGATGTCTGTTTAATGCTCCCTGCTCTGCTTACCAGACAAGAAAAAACAGATGAGAAAAAAAAAAAAAAAAGAATGAAATAAATCAAAAGCAACTGTCAACACTTCAACATTTTGCTTTCATTAGGGTGACTGAGGAACCCCAGTGCTGCAAGAGACACTTGCTCTTGTGATGTAAAAAGCCAGAGGAGCCTGAAGAACTATTTCATATGTCTTCCTTTATCATCTCAATGGCAGCCTTCCCCTCTAGGGTCTGGCAAGGTGCACATCACACCCCAACACCCCAGTCGCTGAGTTTCACATTCACCTCTCGCAGGTCGGTGGCTCCTCACAGCTGCCCCCACACAGCCAGTCATGACAGCCCAGCTCCAGTGAATGCATGAACCAGGGTGTGATAGCAGGGACAAGCAAAACAAGCAAACAAACAGGAAGATGAGAAATAATCCTGGAGACTGTCCTCCCTGAGGTGACTTGTCCCCACTCTGCTGGTCTCCCCAGCTGCCAGTCTGCTCTGGGACCTGGCATCACAAAAGTGTTCTTGTTCCTCCCACTGCCACCTCCTTCTCTTGGTTCTGCTATGCATATTGCCTCTAAGATGACCAAAGAAAACTGTGCTAGTAGCAAAGCACAGTACTTGTCCTTCCATGACATCTCTTTCGTTTACCTCTAGCATTGCAGATCGTGGTGTTTGAAAACTGTGCTATCAGAAATCCCCTCTGGTTACTATGGCCCAGCTTTTTGCTGTGATGCCTCCTGTCCTGCCAATGGTAACTCTGTTTCTGGCATCACTCATGCCAGCTTACAGTGCTGTATGCCGTATTCCTTCCTCCTTCCCTCTGAGTGCAGGTGAAGATGTTGAATTCATACCCCAGAGCCCATCTGCCCACCTGACATTCAGGCAAGCACACCCGGAAAGTCTGGGTCCACTTCAGAAAGAACTAAATAGCATTATTGTTCTCAATTTCAAAGGCAGAAGGTAAATGGAGATATGGTGACACTGAATATATAAAGTAAATGTGTTTAGTTTTGCCAGACTGCTTGATAAAGAAACACTAATAAAAAACTGAACAAGCAGGAAATTCAATTCCAGTCTCATCATATTCTATAGAGATGTATTGAACTGGCATTTCTATAAATTGAAAAATATTTTTGTCACCAGAGAAGTAAATCTATATGTCTAGAACAAAGTGCTGGAAATGTGAAATTTATGAAAACCAGAATGAAAACAGAGAAGAAACTCGTGTGCTGTTTTGTCTTACCCGAAACATGTCACAGAATGTGGTGGGCAGGTCCCTCTGAGCCAGACAGCTATTACAAGTGTGAGCAGGTCATGGGATTGCTGTGACTGTTGGTGGTGTTAAGGTAAAACCTACTTGGAACGATTTACTTATGGCTTGACAGATAATTTTAGCCCAGGTAGGAGTGTCTGTTAGTTCCCTCTTTTCAGGACACAGGACCAAAGGCTATATGACAGAGACGTGCACATTCTTGGCATTCTTCCCCACACAGGTCCCCAAACCAGGATTCACTTTGTCCTGGGAGGTCCTGGTTCAGACCCCACGGGGTGAGTGAAGGGCACTCAGAAGGCAAGGGCAGGACCTGGCTTTAAGGCCAACATGTCCCAGACAGCTTTCTGGGGCAGGAAGATGTGACACTGGAGGCTGGGGTCACCCCATATTTCTCTGGTGCAGCAGGTGGAGCTAGCTGGGACCCCTGATAGCACTTCAAGAACTCCTGCATCCCATGCCTGTCCATTCCTTGGTTCTGGGTAAGCTTGTACTGAGCTGACCCACCTGGCTATGCGTGAAGGGACTGCAAAGTTAGTGAATGATGCCCTTGTGAGTGACCTCTGTTATCCATGGTTGACATTTCTATCCAAGCAATCTTTGCATCAAACAGGGGTTCCTCTAAGAACTCACTCCATCTTCTTGGCATCTATCAGCCTCTGGGTGTAGAAATCTCATATCTTGCTGGGAGGCAGAGACATAGTTGCCTTCCTTCAGCTGTCCATGTATTTTGCAGCAAAGTGTTACAAACACCATCAGTTCATCAACCAGCCCATCTGCAGGCAGGGTGCTTGCCCAAGTCCTCCTCTCTCCCTTTCACTTCCTTCCTTGCACTTGTCATTTCTTCATCTTCTTCTTTATGGACGATTTGGATTCCTTCTCAAAAGCTTCCAAGGAGGAAGACAGATTCTTACCCACCACTTACTTTCTCTGCTTCTTATGTAGCAATGCTTTCCCATCATGCATTTGTTCTTTGAGAGATATTTCTAATCATACAATCACAGAATCAAAAAACTATCCCAAGTTGGAAGGGACCCAGAAAGATAATCAAGTCCAATTCCTTCATTAAGTTCTACTTCTAAGGGCCTTTGCATTCCCTTTGACCCCTTCCTATGCTTTGTTTCCCCACTTTCATCTCTTACTTCTTCCTTTGCCTGTCTAATTCATAGATCTTGCTCTGAGAAAAATGCCCATATCTGTTCCTTTTTACACCCCCTGAATTCCATGGCCCCATTGAGACATGTCTCAGAAACCAGGGAATCACAGACATACCCTATGTCACAACTGACTCAGACACAATGATAGAAAACTAGATGGCAGTTTTTAGTGAAGAGACTGTCTATGCAACCCAAGCAGAGAATGGACTGTCAGTTTTCTCCAGGAGTCTCTCAGCACCTTGGTATATCAGGGTCTTCTCACAGAACTGCTTGCAGTGCATAGCTTTAGTTGATAAACTAAACGAATTTCCTTGGGCTGATTCAATCTGCCTTTATCTTCACCTTGAAGACCAACTTTGAATCAGCAACTGATGTAGAAATAAATTTGAGGAGTCCCACACTTGGTTTCCTGTAGTCCTGTTTGGATTCTGTTTCCACTTCCTTCTGCTTGATCTTGACATACCAACTGAAACTGCTGTGAAAACTGCTTGGCACTAGGGAAAGTTTTCACATCCTGCCCAGTCATTGAGGTGAGACCGAGAGATGAAACTTAACAGCTAAATTAAATCTGATCTTTATGGTAGAAACAAACAAGATCTAATGAGCACCTCAGCAGTCCCATCACACAGTCCTGTCCCTTGCATTTGTGTCGACGAAGGCTGCTGATGCCACTGGCAGAAACCTGAGAAAAATCATTCAGACATGAGTGTAGTGTATAAACAAAAGTGTCTTTCTCCTTCACGAACTAATTCCTTTAGAGCTTATGCATGAAGTATAAAGCTGAATTTGAGTTAACAGAGCATTACGGGAATAGTGACAAGGGAACTGGTCCTCTGCAAAGAATACATAAACCAGATCCATCACTCATTGGATTCTGCCTTGGGGTCTTCACAAATTCTTTTAATTTCTGTCCAGCATCCATTCTTTTGCAGAGAAGAAATGTCTTTCCAAAACTCACTATTAATTAACTGATATATCCCAAAGCATCTTCTGTGGTCCCACAAGCTTTAAATCAATGCAACATCAAGGACTACACTGTTCGTCACGGGTCTTTTAGGTAATAGATAAAAGGAGCATAAAGAAACATCTATTTTTCTATCTACTTTAGAAAATCTTGGTAGGTTAAGGACATGGTCTGGCAATATTTTAACTGTTTACCTTCAGGATTCTTCATCTCATGTATTCCTAAAAACGTTACTAGTGCCAACTGGACTAACTGGTATAACTTTGGATGATGGTTCTCAGAAGAGACCGTGGGCACTAAGAAAGATAACCAGTGCTTTGCAAGGAAGAATTGTGTGTGTGATACCTTTCTGGCTAGGTTTCATGCTTTAATCTTCATTTGAACATCAGCTTGGGTAATATTTTTCTAGAGCTGATAAGCCCTCTCACCTAAAAATACGTACTTGCACTGCATTCATCCAGCAAACCTGGCAAGGGGTACAAGGAAAAGATGCATTTGCCCTACCTATTATCCTGAAGAGCAGCTTTTTTGTTTCCCACCACTCAACCCCACCCACCAGGAGAAACACTAAAAATACCAAACCCAGATCTGACGGTGCCTTTAGCAACTTCTAAAAGGGAGCTTTTCCAGATTGTCTCATTCCTCCTGAATTCTTCCCCTGTAGAGGTTGGACCAACATTTTAATAAATGACACAGCAGAAGCCACACTGTATGAAAACTAGGTTTAAGACAGGTCTTAGATTATAAGGCCTCAGTCTATGCAACCATATAGTGAAAAGCAGCAGGGAATACTCAGCGCAGAATACAGCTCTTTACCCCTAAATAGGTGACCCAAACCCAGCACAAACAGCACCTCTACTACTACCATAACACAGATTTGCACATGGGATTTATTTCTAGCTGTTGCTTCCTGACAGGTCAGGGTCCAACATATGGATTTGGGGAGCCTTTCAGTAACTGCCTGAGTTTGGTTACCCCTGTTCAACAGGCTCTGCACCTTTGCACTGCTGCTGCCCTGATGCATTGTGCTGCGTTTGTGAGGGCACCAGCACCACAGCCTGTGTGGTGGAGCAGATGTTCTTTCAACCCCACCTTTGCACTCCTGTGCTACCCTCCTCGCACAGTCCCTCTGCAGGTCAGCGCTGACAGGGACGTCCCCATGGGTCCCATCTTATGAAGGCCCCTGTGGGAGTCACTTCCTGATGAACCATTTGGATCTGTTTCTATAGGGTGCTTCCAACACAGTTCCCACATTTATCTTTTCCCTGTCTGGATGTAGCTGTGCTCTGTTGGGATAGAAAACGATGGACAATTGCATCCTTCATGTATTTTAACTTCAGAGTGCTCTCAGTAACTCCAAGAGGCAAACCAAGGTCTGATGTCTGCTGGGGTGACTCTGGGACAGCTCTGTGTCAGAGCCAAACAGCCTAGGTGATGCAGGATATGGTGAAAGTTATCAGATCAGCCCCAGAAAGGCAGCTGGTGCAAGGCAGCAATGAGACAAGGGAAACAGTAATTTCTGATGTGAGTTTGTACTCCTTTCTGGGCCTTCCACTGATGGTATTGAACCAAACTACATCAGCCTGATGACAGATTATCTCTACTGTGATGATCGTTGAAGGAAATCAAAGTGCATAACTTTTCTTCAAAACACCTGGAGAAATGGACCTGATCAGCTCCATGGACCCACCTCCCTGTCCTCTAAGCCCTACTAGTTTCCTGGGGTGAAAAGAAGAACATTTTATGGCTTTCTATAAAGCCATAAATGAGTGTGTCAGGGCACACTGCTAGCAGAGAAGGCAATGCTGGCTACTCTTCTTGGTGCCATTGAAACCTGCCTAAATTCCTTGATAATGCTGGAGCTATGGGTATCACATGACTTGAAAGTTCAAAGGAGTCCAACAGTGCTGTTTGGTGTTTGGGTCCCTTTTTCAGGCTTTCAGGCCTCTTATAACAATGCATGAGAAGGGAAACTACAGGAACTCTCAGACTCCAAGGCTTACAGGCAAGAAGATGCTTAATCTAATTGAAAACTGAGCCGCATTTGAGGTCTGCATAGTATAAAGAACAACTTGTAACCCATGGTTCTATGGTTGCACTCTCATGCCTCCAAGTGGGGCAGCTCTGTGACATCTGCTTAGGGAAATCCCATCCCAGAGTCAGTCCACAGAACCAGCCAAGAATCCGGGAAAGATCGCTAAAGCAAGCAAGGACAACATGTCTGCTGCTAGGAGAAGTCTGGAAGATCACTCTTCCACACCCAGATGAACTAGCTCAGCATTCATACCAGCCAGCTCTGCTTGGAGGGGAAAGGAAAGAAAGCAATTAGTGAGGAAATAAATGAGGAAAAAAAAAAAAATAAATAAAAAAAAGAAGAGGAGAACAAAGACAACACAAGAACATTTTGCCACAAAGATGATGAAGTGAGTACCTAATATTTCTGCAAAATGACAGACCAGATCTCCATGAAAAGCACAAAAATGGTCTCAGATATAAGCACTTGCAGCCCAGGAGAGGATGGGAATATGAATAAATTTATTTTGCTTTTGTCCATGCTGTGATTGTGTTTAGATGGGTACTCAATATCCATTTTTCATATTTTTTTTCTATCATCCACCAATCCTCTGCCCTCAGTTCACTGGAGTCATCCCATATAAGGTGGGTGGTAGCACTGCTGACTCTTATCTGGGCAAGAGATGCCTCTTGAAGACTCACGCTGTTGCAATGATGGGTAGGAAAGAAACAGACATCTTTGACAGAATTTAGTCTCATGATTTCTTTCATCATTTGCATTATTCCGTGGAGCAATAAAAAATTGTGTTTTAAGTGGCACTGCTCCTTTATCATCCCAACTGTCACTTGCCAGAAAATTCAGAAAGCCAATGTAGAGCTTGAGGTTATTAAGAAACCTCACTGAAGCATATTCCTCACTCCTCTTACTCAGATAACTACTCCTATTCTCATCCAACAGGTCAAGCCTGACTCAAAGAGCAGTGAACTGTAGGAGTGAACAGAACAGTGGCTGATGTCCCTTTGCAGCCCTTCCTGGATCTCCCTCATTTGCAAGGCAGTGCTGGAACCTGGGTTGCCTGTCTGGGAGTCAGTGGGACAGGCTGTCTTGGTGACCAGCAGGTCTGACACATACCCCTGTTGGCTTTGCTGTCAGTGGGGTCTGGTGCTTACAGAACCTCGTGCATGAAGGAGCCTTGTTGCATGGTGCTCTCAATAATAGTGCTCTCCAAGCTGGGGCTTAAGACCTGTTCCAGACTCTTTTTCTGCAGGATTGATCTTCTTCCCATGATCCAAGAACCTTTAGTCTTTGACAAATTGCTAACAGCACTGGCAGCCTATTCCACTTTGGGGGACTGGATAAAACCACCCTTAAAGCAGGGGATAAATCAATAGGATGGGATAGGGCAAAGGTGGGAATAAAAGTAATTGGGCAATCATAAGGCTGGTAGTGAGACGAGCAGATTTCCCAGAGGAGCTAGCCAAGAGTAATACATATCTAGGCTTACAAAAGAGCTCCTGTAAGTCAAAATAACAGATGTGGTCGTGAATATAGCCTTTGTCAACGCAGTATAATTGCGATGTTCAATGGCTTCATGAAAATGTGTTGACTCCTAATTGCTATAGCACCTGCATTCCTCAACTAGCACAAAGCTCCAAACCTTCAAGAAGATCATAAAAGAGCTGAAAGTTTCCTGGCTTGCAGACAACTGCATTTTTTCAGCTCCCCTTGCAAACTGCACAGTGACAGCTTGGACCAACCCCAGCAAGTCCACTTGGCAACTGTTCCCTATTTTGCTGTGGGAAGCAAGCAGGAGATGACACAGGCTCCAGCAAAATGAGTACAGAGGTTGATTTTTTCTTCTTCCTGTTGGTCAAGTTGGCAGTTCCTTGGGCAGGACTCTTAGAGTAGTGGGAATGAAGTGAAATGATCTTGCCTTAGAGAGTCCGTGTCTCCGTGGGTTCCTTCAGTCATCAGGGACTGAAAACTCCCTTCCTGTATGTGGTGGTTTTACTGTGTTGGGCAGCTAAACCCCACAATCGCTCTCTCACTCCCCCTCTTTAGATGACGAGGGGAAGAAGTAAAGCAAAGAACAATTCACAGGTTGAGATAAGGATAATTTAATTAAAGGGAAATAATAATAATAAATAAATAAAGATTATTATAAACTAAACAATTTAACTAAAGGGAAATAAAAAGGGGAAGGGGAAAAGGGAGAAGGAAAGGGAAAATAAAAAAAAAAAAAAGGAGGAAAACAAACAAATAAAACAAATGAAGGCTATGTGGAAGTGCAGAGGAAAGAAATTACTCTCTACTTCCCACAAATGAGCGATGATTGACCATGTCCTTGAATCAGGGCCTAGATGCACATAGCCAGTGTTTGGGAGGAGGAACGATGTTTTCACAACAAGAGCCCACCCCTCCCCTCCTCTTCCTGTTTCCACCTTTTATTGCTGAGTGTGACATCACATGGTATGGAATATCCCTTTGATTGGTTTAGATCAGCTGCCCTAGTGATGTTTCTCTCCTCACTTTTTGCCCACCCCCTAGGAGGGTTAGAGAGAGGCCCAATGCTGTGCCAGCACTGCTCAGCAGTAGACACAACCCTGGTGTGATAACACTGCTGTTCCAGCTACAAGTGCAGAGTACAGCACTGTATGGGCTGCTGCCGGGAAAGTTAACATTCCAGCCAGACCTGGTACACTGTATTACTTCCTTTTCTGCTGCAGTGCTTCCAAGCACCTCTTGCAATCACTCAGAATCACACAGGAGTGATTCTTAGAGAGCTCCTGGCACGTGAAAGTGTCCCAAGTGCCTTGAGTTTAATCAGGCCACAGTTCTTCTTACTCCTAAGCTCAGCAATACTCTGCAAGTGATGCTCCAAAACAACAGGTTTCACACTGAGTACCACGAGGTCAAACTCACCCTGTGGCTCATGGTTCCAACCAAATGCCATTTTGCAGCTAGAAGACCCCATCATGCTCATAACCTATCAGTAGTGCTCAGGGTGGCATGCTGCTAATATAAATGATACATCCCCTCACACCATGCCACCAACCCTGCTGTCATCTCATGGCTGGGTGTGTGCACATCACAGGTCTTCCCACTCCCCAGGGCTGAGGGGTTTGGTGACTTGTTCAAGAGGATGTCCTGAAACCCCAGCTCCTGAAGCACCAGCTCAGTCCTTCCCGTTTTCACGCACATGACAGATGGAACGATGTACTTTCTGGACTTTGATCTCTGTTTTCTCTCTGTGTTTCCTTCTAGATCTTCCCTTCTTTCCAGCAAATTGAAAGAGAACTTTCCCGTATGGCAAAGAACTTTTCAAGGAGATCTTTCACTTCACAGTATCTGTGGATCTCTACTTCAGCCACATATCTTTTTTGCCTACATCTCTGGACTGTCCTCTGCTGCCCTTCACACTCGCTGTTTCTCCAGCCATGTGACACTCATTATTTCTGAATGCAAAAAATAAGAAAGACAAAAAAATTCTTTCAAGTTGCGGAGGCTGGGCTGTCTTGTCATTCATCTGTGGGGAAAACAAAGGAAAACAAAATAAAGAAGAAGAAGCAATCACTAAAAACATCTCCTCCCTGAGCAGTTTGAAAGGGACGGAGCTCCTCTGTGATGTTGGCAATACCATGCAGCTCTGCAGGAGAAACACAGTGATCTGCAGTGGAGGTTTGTAGAGGTGCAAGCAGCAAAGAAAAAATGATCTTGCTTTAATGAATTACCTTAAAATTCACCTGTTGTAATCTCCTCTAATGAGTTACTTCTCCTTCACAGAGTTAGGGTTGCAGACAGTGTTTCAGCTCTTGGTTCATCCTGTAAGCAAAGTAAAATGAGCTTAAAAGTATTTACAATGTGGGTTTCCTTATGAAAGCAGATGTTCCATCTTACTAGAGCTGCCCCTTCAAGGGGTACCAATCCCACCAGCACACTGCAGTGCCCATGAGGAGATCCCATTAGGAACCAGACCCCAGAGCTCTGCCCACACACTTTGCCCTGTCACACTGCTTTTTGCTCAAGGCCATCGATGGCGATGTGGTGGGGATGTGGCAGAGGATGCTGCTGAAGATGTGACTGTGAAGCACTGCGGTGGGGGTGCCAGCACGTGCTACCCTGCTTTGGGACAGGATGAAATGTGCATGCCAGCTGACTGCTTCTGCTGCAACATGCCCCTGAGCTGATACTGGCATGACTGCCTAGGAAAGGGATTACGTTAGCACCACTCCTGTGGCCTAGGCCAGCTGGGCTGTCAGTCTCAAAGGCTCTTCCTCATAGAAATGCACCTTCAGAGTTAACACTTGTGCCAACTGTTAGCAGGGCTACATCTTGCTTTCAGCCTTGAAACCATACCAATACGTACGGTCCTGAATGCTCCTGAATTCAGTGTCCCATGCATGTCCAGCTGGGAGAAATTTACTGAGTCTTTAAGACTCTCCATAAGCCTTTTCTAACTGCTTCCACAATCCAAAGTATTTGCCAAGCATACTGTGCATAACATTCTCCCCACACTCCCACAGACTCGCATTTCACTCCAAGCTATGCTAACCCATAGCTCTTTGTGCAGTCATCAAGTTTCAGTTGTATTTTATTTATCATAGGCTTACACTTCAAAATTTAACCTTTTAGTATCTTGTGAGGTGATCTCTTGAGAAGGCAGTGCTTCTTCCTTGCCACATAAACATGGTTGCCTACAGGCTATACAGAATTAGTCTTCCAAATCTTTAGCCTTTTCCACTTCTATCAGCTTTGATTTCTTGTAATCCCCTGTGTCCAGCCACTGAGACATACCTGGTGGGTTCTTGGTTTTGTTCTAATTCTCTGAGTGAAGAAAGCATATCTGAGAACACTATCACTCTAAGCAGCAACAGGGAAATACCTGTGAACTGTCCCAATGTAATCAGGAACTGTTCTGGAAACATGATATGACGGATTGCCCAACTGAAGTGCCTCTACACCAATGCACACAGCTTGGGAAACAAGCAAGAGGGGAAATTCAGTGGTGAGGCACTGGAACAGGTTGCCCAGGGGTTGTGGATGCCACATCCCTGGAGGTGTTCAAGGCCAGGTTAGATGAGGCCCTGGGCAACCTGATCTAGTGGGTGGTGGCCCTGAACGTGACAGAAGGCTGGAACTGGATGACCTTTGAAGTCCCTTCCAACCCGAGTCATTCTATTCTATGATAAATAATGGCAGTCTGGAGGCCATCCATTAGCCCTTTGGCTTCTCACTCACCTTGGTGTCCCCAGCTCTTCATGGACACTTGACATAGGCATCTGCCCACCAGGAAGGCCTTTGTACCTGCTGCTCTGCTGGTGCTCTTGCTCTTGTAGAGATGAATCTCAGGAGCTGAGCATCTCCAGTATAGCTGCTTTTTTTGGCAGTGGCTCCATCTACACCTCTCCACACTAAAGAAGGTCCTTTCTTCACAGTGAAAGAGAGGATTTTGCCCAAGATTGCCCCAAGGCTCAACTTCTTGTAATGAACAGACAGACAAATCCCCAGAGTCATTGCAGAGAGCTGAGACCAGGTTGTGGAGCAACCAAGGGACATGTGATGCTCAGCCAACAACCAGGATGGAGAAAAAAACAGGCCACTCAGTCCTCTGAGCCTTCATGGCAGGTCACCAGGTTCTCTGTATAGAGGGTATGGGGACAAAGGGCTTCTTTGGGGGGTTCTGTAGCCCCAGGAGCATGGCCAATTTGTTGGCACCCTTATATTTGTGCTTGCCATCCTTGGCTCAGGACTCAGAAGGGCTAATGCCCCACTTCAGTCCAGGAAGACACTTTCAGTATGCTTTTCCAGTTGATTTAATTCCTCTGACACTATCATGTCTCCATGACACCTGCATCATTTATAAAACTCCTCCCTGCCTGCAGGGGACAGAAGTTATTATTGAGGGTCTGGAAGGTTATGCCACCCTCCCACTCAGACTCTGCAAAATAATTGAGGAGCCCTTGGCGTTCAGCTCCATGGTTTCCTCTTGAATGACACTCAATGTCAAGGCAGGGCTTACAGGCTTACAAGAAACAGCTTTTGTCTGGTCTCGCTGCTCCCTAGCCCTTTGCAAATCTTTCTGGAGATTTCCTTCAGGTACAGTTCTGCTTCTTAAACATTTTAAACCAGAATGATATTTAGCAAAGATAAGGCTTAAGCAGTCTCCCTGCATCTCTCTGTCTCAGTTGGGCTGCTTGATGGGCTTCAGTACACTGAAAGCTGATAACAGCAGCCTGCCTTGGGGAGCCTGGGTCTACATCCAGACTAAGAAGCTCAGCAAAGTCAGGGGGGCATGGCAGCCCAAAGTGTCTGATCAGAAGCACGCTTCATGGCACAGTTTAGAGCTGTACTAACCAGAATGCCTCGGGGGTTAGCGTGGACCAGGGACCATTTTCATGGAGTTCTGGGGAAACAGCTACCTTTTTGCAGAGTTTGGCTGTATGGCTGTACTAGCTATCTCGCACCAAAGTCAGGACTGGAAAGAATCCTTGGGGTGTTTAGTCTAAAACACTCAGACCATGGTTACCTCTGAGAGTAGCAGTTCTGAACGGTTGAAGTGTTAGTCATTAGGTGTCCTCCCACTATTATGGGGGAGGTATACAGGGACCTAAGAAATCCACCACTGTAAATACACAGGGAGAGTGTGCTGCAGCATCAGATCTTCCAAATTCCTAACCCAATTACATGCCAAAACAAAACAAAACAAAAACAAACAAACAAACAAACAAAACACAACAACAAAAACAAAAACAAACAAACAAAAAAAAAACAAGATCTCAACGATGTAATGCAAAACAAAGCCAACAGGGTTATTGCATAGCTCCATGCAATATGTCCTTTGTATTTTGACTGCTGTCAGCATGGTCTGTATACAAGATAAATTAAATTATTATTATTATTATTTTAAACAAACTGTAGAGTACTGTTTCTCCACTTTTAGCATTTGTTTTATTAAAAATGACTCTATATATTAATGTCTATACATGTAACTTACATTTATATACAAATAAATGAATAAATGAATAAATAAATAAATCTATATATATACTAGACTCCCCCACCACCCCGGGCACAGTTTCATTAAAATGGGTCTTCGTATGTCAACCACTATTTACGTTATTTAGGTGACATGAGAGTTTTCCATACAAATTTTATTACAGCTGTGCAGCTCATGAAAATTTCCAGAAAAAAGGGTGAAAGGACACAAAAAAATGGGCATTGGTGGTTGTTAGCAGGAAAGGGTCCTACACAGACAACAACGGACCTCTGGAAGGCTGGGCAGATGAGCGATGGGTAGCAGAGTGTTTGTTGCAGGGTATGTGAACATGCCCCGCACTGCAGAGCGAGCCCAAAGCAGGGAGGGGATTCCCCCCGGATTCATTCAGGCTTGGCTGCCAGGATTAGTTTCTGAAATGTAGTTGGGCACATATGGATGCAAATAAGCACCCAGTAGGAATTTTAAAAGCACATAATCCCTAGCAATTTTGTGGGAGGAAGGCACCTGAATACAGATAAGAATCTAGCTTTAGGTGCCTAGCCTTTTACAGAATGAATCTCAATAGATGCCTACCTACTCTGTTAGATACCTACACATATTTTTCTTCCTTGGAACCAGTTTAAACAGGAGACTCTGCTAATCCACAGAGATGCAGTTTCAGTTTCTCAAGGCCTCCTGGCAGGCAGCAGCACCAGGAGGGAGACCTTGAAGTTTCTGTAAAGCAGCACCCCCTGTGATTGCTGTGAAGTCTGTCTCTGCTGAAGGCGTAGTAACAGACTGCTACGGCTCCGGCTGAATGCTCTGGCATTGTAATAGTCAAATTATATGCAAAATGCATGCATAGTCATTACTCATTAATTAATTTAAATAATTGACTACTTCAGAAGTATGTATGATCTGTCTCTTCTGCAGCTGCTTCATTTGGCTGATCTATTGTTCTGTGGACACATATTAGAAATGTTTGTGAAAAGCACAAAATATTTAGTTTGTGAGTACTGTGTAAGTAAATATTCTTTTTATCCAAGTACTCCAGAAGCAATTAATTAACACCATATCCTCAAAGAAGAGAGCCTTTCATAAATCACTGTCAGTAAAACAACCTAGTCTGGTTGCTGGGGAAAAAAAAAAAAAAAAGTTCTATTTGCACAACCGTGGACAAGTCTAAAGCAAGAACAGCCCAGCTGAGTGAGGAGCCTGCCACCTCAAGCAGAAATTGTGAGAAAGGAGCAGTGCCTATGGCCTTGAATGCTCATACTCCATGCTGGCAATGTCCCAAGGGATGTGTGACACCGTGGCACTGACATCCATGGTAGGATCCAGGGCTATGCCATGTCAAGCCCCATCAGGAGAGCATGGTCACCTCTGCTGGACTCATCACTTGGAGCCAGCCCCTTTTGTGATGCACGAACTTAAGAAGACTTCCTGCTTTTCCAGGAGATCCTCTCCTTTTCTTCCTCCATCTGGGCTTTGCAGATGTTTTACTGTTGCCAACCACCAAGGAGACTTCAGCATCCTTGTTTTCTCTCTGAAGTAACCAGAAATAGTGTTAGCCTGATTATTGACAGAAGTCTTTTCTGGACTGGTAGCACCTGGACAGTGAAGATGGACCCTTGACCAGCATGGAGGTCTCTCCTGACCCTAAGTTAGATCTAAACTTGGTGTCACAAACTTCCTTCTCCTCCTTTTTTTTTTTTTTTTTTTTCCCTTTTTCCCTTAGTGGCCAGATGAGGACTTCTGAATGTCAGTAATTTCTCTTTTAATGCTGACTCTTCTTCTGACCCACACTATGCTCTCACCCAGGCCACTGTGAATGTCTTCTCCACTGTGGGTGCCTTGCTTTTAGCAAGGGTACAGCAGAGGCTAGACCATGCCAGAAGATTTTCAGAAGAATGACACTGATTTGGAGGAAGGCTAAATGACTATAATTAAGATTATCATGTTTTGGTTTTGTTTTTCTCACTTCCCTTTTATCATCCCAACTATAATGTGATTCTATGATTTTCATCCTATCTTTGCAGATGGAGGCAAGTCTTTGTTCCTTGGTAATACCAGAGCCCTTCTTGACTGCAGAAGGAATCTATCTATTGTAAACACAATAAACCTTAGCACAACACTTCCAAACATCATGGGGAGAGACGCTGAGCAAGAACATGATCGCAGATCTAGTGAAGTTACTAGTGGGAAGAAGATACCAACTATAGTCACCAAAACAAGAAAGGAAGAATATCTTTTCCAAGCAAATAACAACCTGCAAAGGAGGATATTGCAGTCTCTGAGGAGATTCAATGTGTATTTTAGAATCAGATTTGGGAATCCAGCCATCTGTCCAAATATTGAAATTCATCAGCCATTTCAAGTGGGAGTTCGTCAAGCAAAAACATCCAAGGGAGCTCCCACGCCTGCTGTGTTACTGGGCTTGGGCCACAGCCAAACACCATTGACACAGTTTTCTTGCTCTTGCATCTTAACTTTTTTTTTTTTTTTTTTTTGGCTGAAAATCACCTCTGAGTGTGTGCAAAATCTATCTGTCAGTTCGGCAAAGTCACATGTCATATGAAAGTACTACAGGTGCTAGTAGGATTTTTCATATGTGGATGGAGACAGGAGAATGTTCCCTGGCCACTTGGAGACTCATTGCTCCCTTAAACATCCCTTGAAGAAGGGACCCAGCAGTGGCTTTCTCTGCATCACTCTTCTGTGTTTCCTTTCGGACCTTCATCAGCAAGGCTTTTTTTTTTTTTTTTTTCTTTTTATTTCTGCAAATATTGTGGTTATTTCAAGGTAAGGAGAACAATTAAACAAGGCTAGGGAGAAAAGCTGGTACAGACGCCTCTGTGAGAGGGCTCAGCAGTGGACAAAGTGGTTGCAGTTGCTGCACCAGTGTTTAGAAAGCACAGTTCTGCTCTGGAAAGGACATTTGCCTCCCATCTGGATCCATGCTTTCAAACAGGGCTACTGTTGGTACTATTTGCCACAAGCTTTGAGCCAGAAACTGGGCAATTTTTACAAGGCAACACAGATCTGCAGTCTTCAGGCATTGCAGGAGACAGAAGAGCCAGGCCAGAAGCAGCACGGGTAGAGATGCCCGTAATATTGCCACAGCCATAAAGGGGCTGATTCAGCCCAGACTAAGGAGTGCTGGCTGAGCAGCTAGCAGGTGCAGGGAGGAGTGCTGCTGTCCCCAGCAGAAGGCAAAGGATGAACAAGATCAATGCCCACAGGACACAGATGCAACATGAAAACTTCTGCGAGTGCTGGGATTTCCACCGGGTCTAGTACCTGTCTTCAAAGCAACTCAGTCTACCCTGGGAATGAGAGCGCCCTGGCTCCCTTCGTATGGCTGTGTTCCAAGTCTTCGAGCTGCCAGAAGGCATGGAGGGCTGCCTCTGCCTTGTACTCCCCAGGCATGGCTGCTGTGCTGTGACACAGCCCAGAGAAGGTGGGCAATCTCATGCTGATTTGACTCATGACTTTTGATCTCCAGCATTGTGATTTCAGGAGATGTTTTTGGTCAAAGCCACACTTTGGATGGTTTTGTAGGATATCCTGAATAACTACAGATGGGAAAATCAAGCCTGGGACCTAAATGTTCCTGTACTTTGAGTAAAAAAAAAAAAAAGTTATGTGTCATCTATCCCATCCCAAAGTGTCCGATCATCTGCTAGGCTAGCATAGTTCTGTTCCAAATCCCTGGGCAGATTTAGGGGCAGAAGCGAAGCAGCACATGGCAGACCTGGGAAGTCTTCTTTGCAGAGAGCTCTGGTAAAGAAGTCGTCCAAGAGTTTGTGAAGGCAAATGAGACAGGGGGTGAAATCTGTATATCATGCAGTTGGTAAGAATGCACATTGTTTCTCTGAAAAAATAGCTGCCACATCAGGAGGCTACCACCTGAGGCTTTCCAAGTATTACTTCCAAGAGAGATTGCTCTGCAGCTGGGACTAATTCCAGCAGTTTAACTTGCATGGACAAACCCAGTCTCTCCAAGAGAACCATGTCCTCTAGTTGTAAGTCAGGGGTGTCCTGCTGTGTTGAAACACTGTTCCCCCTCTAAACCTCCCAACAGCAGAGCTGTAACGGGTATGGAGACAAGTGGATCCCCTTGAATATCTTCTCTCCATGGTGGGCCCGGGGTAAAGCCATGTAACGAGGTCCCTTGGTGGGTCACTGCAGGCTGACCTGCTCTGCTGGGTGCGGGAAGTCACAGAGGTGAAGAATGACCATGGTGCCCCACCATCCACCACAAGGTGCAAAGCAGAGCCAGTACCAATGGTGGGAAAAGGCTGTTCCGTGGGGGAGCTGCCAGCTGCACTGATCCCTGTGTGGAAACCCAAACACTAGTCCTTATGTACAGGCCCTCTTTGAACAGTCAGAATAAGTTCCTGAGGAACTATTGGCTTCCTATAGGCTGACCCCATCCCGTGTATGGACAAGGTTCACTGAAATATATTCCCAAATTGCAATAAAGATTGAATTATTTTGCTTTTCCACATGTCCCTGCTCAACAGTACTCACTCTTCTTTCCTGCCTCCTCTCAACCTCTCAACTTGGCTTTTGTTTAAAAGCTTTTTTTTTTTTTTTTTTACTCGGGGGATTTAGAAAGTTTATAACACATTAAATCTCTCCGTAATCTCATAAATATAAATGACAATATTATGAAGAATAAAAAACGGTGCAGAGAAATCAGAATAATTAAATCTGGGACTTCTAATACTTAATGAGTCCCTTTGTCTCAGGCTGTGATTAGGAAGCCATCACTTGCTGCATTTTCTCTGATGGAGAACTGCAGATGAGAAAACTGATATGCCCTCAATGCTAGATTTGTGCAGCACCAAACACCAGATGAACTGCATATACTGAAGGCTTGGGTAAGGTTTGACTAGGGCATGCTGGAAGAGTAGCAGATGAGCTTCCAGTTTCACAGCTATGGGGAACATCTGGCAACAGATAAGCAACAGCAGGATCTGGCAAATTATTTCATCTACTGATTTAATCAGCATTTGGAAAGCCTCTGTGCACCAATATTTCTCCCCTGTGTCTTGTCTCTTTTTAATATAGAAAATCTTCAGTGTAGCACAGACTTGAAACAGCTCACTCTGGGAGGAATAGTCTGTCCTCATAGGTGTTTGGGATCAGCTAGACAAAGCCACAGCTGATCTGATCAGATATTGGAGATTGCCCTGCTCTGCGAGTCAGCGTGGACTGAAGACTTCCAGAGGTCCCTTTCCACCTGCACTTATACAAATACTTTATTTCCTTCTCCTCACAGACTTCTAAAGGAGAAGCTAAACCAGGCTGATGTCTTGGCTGTAGCATCTCACCTTTGTGGTGATCTTGATCCTGTAAGGTGCTGTGTGCTTCCTCTGGTCTGAATCAGGTTTCTGTAGCATTCGAGAGGCATCCATAGCTTGACTCTGCCCTCTCTGCCCTCTGTTTCTTGTTCTAATACAGAGAAGTTGTCAGATTTTCTTTTTGGGTTTGTCCTTCTGACTCTGGAAACTTGCATAGAAATGGAACAAAAAGCCAGGCATGCTTCTGCTCTCTGCATAAGGCAGGATCAGAGTTTTCCATGGAAAACAGGGAGAAATGTTTCTGAAGCAGAAAACAGACACGATAGTTCCTCCACTCATTGTTCTCTTGACATGTCACAATTTTCTACCAGCATCTATTTAGAGGAACAAGGCTCCAGGTACAACCACTAGCCATCTGAGGTGGAGGTAGGATCTCAGCCTGGCTCCAGCTGCAAATAGCAAAGGACCTGTCCCTGTCCTTACCCCTGACCAAACTGAAGATGGAGTCACCTACTGCACTCAGTCAACCAGGTGAGAGCCTTTGCCCAGACACTGGTCAGTCCTCAGCAGTCTTAACCTGCACCTCTCACATTCCCCAAAAGCAGGACAGCTGCTGAGCCTTCTGGGACTTCTTGGGGTACATCATGAGATGATGTACCACTGGCATGAAGGTACGTGGCCAGGGATAGGCCCTTCTCAGAATGTCCTTAGGCAGCAGTGGGCAGTGCAACAACTCCAGCAGAGGTCAGTGCAACAATATCAACAGTGGTCAGTCCAAGAACGTCAGCAGTGGTCAGCCCAACAGTGCCAGCAGTGGTCAGTCCGAACACACATGTGGAGGTTCTTCACAGGCTCCAGGCAAGCAATGTTCTCTGAATTTCAGCAAGAGAGTGCATTTCTCTCTCTCCCATGTCCAGATGCTTTCAGCAGCCCTAGCCAGGGAGGTGATGCACAGCCTGACTTGTAGATCTGGGGCTTTGGTTTTACACCCCTTGAGGGTGGAGGAAATTCAGCACATTTGCATGGAGTGACCAAAGCCAAGACCTGAGCGCAAGTTGGTGTTTTGGGATGTGCTTTCAGTAGCAGTATCCCAACGACATAATTTAGGTAGTTCAGATTTGTGTGTTTTGTCTGAGCTGCTATTTCTCAGCTTCCTTTAAAAAAAAAAAAAAAAGAAAAGAAAAGAAGGCAGCAGGAGAACAATTCAAATGAGGGGCTTTTAACTTTGTTATAGGTGCATAGGCGGTTCAATGAATCTCTGGTTCTGTATAAGCAGTATCTCTATAACACAGGTTAACTGGACCTCTCTAGACATATCGCCAGAGAAATTGACCTTCCTCTGTTGATTTTATGTACTTCTGGCAGCCAGATTCACCCATACTTTTCCAGCAAGGGTAGAGAAAATAGATACAGGGTTAAGTATTAAGGGTAGAAGATCTAGACTGCACAAATACTTATGAAATGAAACCTTGACAATGAGCTGCATCTCATAAACAGAAGTATTTACTTCATGGGACAATTGCTTTATAGAATAAATTAGTAGAATACTTTTCCATCCAATTACACCCCAAAACACGGTGGGATGCTTTGGGTAATCATGATCAAATACCACCAAGCTGTCTTATAACATTAAAGAAAATATTTGATTGCCAGAAATCCATTACTGAGTAGACATCTGTGCACTGAACTCAAACCATGAGATTCTTCTTCTTTTTTTTTTTTTTTTTTTTCAGACTGGTTCTCTGTAATATGCCTACTCATACTACTGTACAAACACAAGATTTGCATTAATTTATGAAGTCCTGCAGCTTTTGATACTGTACATTAATTAAAAATGATTTGTTCACAAGAGAAGAAGAAAGTTTCACAGGAATTTACAAAGAACTTTCTGCAGTTTCTGGAAGAGATGTAGGGGCTCTGGTTTGGGGTAGGCTGGGACATCGTGGGGAGGCACTGGGAGCCCATGGCACCACTGCCTGTCATGAGCAGGTGAACACTGATACAACTTGCATGGGGGTCACTCAAAACTCCCTCTCTGATAAGCAGTGCTACATTTAGTAGGCTGATACTGTGCTCAAATAGCATGCAAAGCTACTTAAGCAGTCTATCTTCGACCACAAAAAATATGTGTCTGTTGCTCACTGACATGCCAGATATGTGATGCTCCCTTGCTTCTGGGAGAGGTCCCAATTTATTCTCTGTTTCCCTTGGAAATGACAGGTTTCCCTACAGTTTCTTAAAGGATTATGGTAAAAAATAATCTGTCCTTTGTGATGGTTATGAATAGTCAAATGTAATATCAAGGACTCAGAACCAACATTGTTAATCTAAACTATCTCTAACTGAAAGCATCTGAACAGAGGCTCAGATGAGTTTCTGGAGAAAGAAATAGTTTCTCTACAGAGAAACACTGGACGCAACTGCATAATCAAAAGGGATTCATTTCTTGGTTCATTCAACTCCTAGGTTTTAGTTTTAAAACATGTCTGTCTTGGCTTAAAGCACTCTTCCAATCTCTATTTCCAGTTCCTAGGATTTCCTGAAATAGGGAATCCCACTTTTTCCTTTTACAATATCCCAGTCTCTTCTTTTTTACCTCTCCCCAAGAAACTTAGCACTGCTCTCTTCATACTTGACAACTAGATATGGAGCTGTATCAGCCAGAAGGAAGTTTCCTTCACACTTTCTGCTTCTTACGGTATCTGGGCTCTTACCTTTACACTTACTCACCCTTCCTACATTAGCACAAAGAAAGCTGTTTGGGAGATCTGATGTCTTGTTTTCCAGAAACTGCCCTGAATCACCTTTACGAGAGCTGTCCCACGCTGCGAGCACAAGTCTTGCAGTCTGGCCAGATATTTGCCTTCTAAGTCAATAACCAAATCTGTTACAAAGGTAAGAACATGTAATTAATGGAAAGGAAATCCTTTTATCCTTTTATTTTGATCCAAATTCACTTTTTTTTTTTTTTTCTAGTCCAAGAATGAATCGTGGAGAACCACCAAAACTCAGGTGAGAAATGAAATGACAAATGTTAAGGTCAGGAAGCTTGCCCACTGCCATTGCTACCCTGAAAGCAGATGGAGTGCATCTTCATACGCCACAGCCTGAGACACTAGTCGACAGGCCAGCCCGTGTGAGGAAGTCCATTGCTGTCCTGAATTTTAACATGACAGGGGGACTCTTAAGCCTCTTGTTTATGCTTTAGTACTTGCGGTCTATGGGAGGACCACAGCACACTCTTCTCTGTCTCCCCTTATTTGTTGATCGTCTGTAGGAAGAAGAGAACGTGCAGAGGCCCTCACCCGTACATTGGGTCTGTTCTCACTCTGTGCAGCTCCATCATTGAGCAAAGTACCAACCTTGAGGCTTCTGTAAGGACTTGACACAAACTACAGAATACTACAATGAAGCATTCACAACAAAACCACATTTTTTTCCTCAGCCAAGCATCAAAACACTTACAGAAGGGCATGGTCCCTCTCTGTGCACCTCAAGGGGAGATCCACAAATCCTCACGTGGTTTCATCGCATCCAGCACCCTTCTCTGTGCCTCCCAGCTAAACGTGCACAGAGGCAGCTGTTGCCAAAGTGCTGTGGTGACACAATTCAGTTCTGTTTCTGAAGTCATCACCACAGGCGCCTCCCAGTGACGGCACAACACTCTCTGTTGCTAATGCGTCTGTCTCAGAAACAGCTAGGGAAGTACCACTATGCCCAAACTGACTTGAATTAGAGTAGTTCCCAAATTATTCTCTGCTCCCCTACATCTGTGGAAGGTGGGTGATCAATCTTTTCCTTGAGAAAGGACTACAGAGCAAAAGAGCTTGATTCTGAGACGTTGCCCGTCCTTGTAGAGCAGTTCACCTTTGATTTCCATGTCAGAAAAAAGAAGGTGAAATCAACAATTCCCTTCCTCTGAGCTGGGAATAGGAAAGAAGCCCAATTCTCCAGGAAGCCTTCAAAAGGAAACTCTGCATTTCTTTGTTAAACACCTTGTTTAATTTCTTGAAAGAAATCTTTCCCAGGACTTTGCAACTGCGGTGGTTCAAAGCGGGTGGGCAGCCGAGTTCCACCACGGCCGCTCTCTCACTCCCCCTCCTCAAAGGGAAAGGGGGAGAAAATACGATGCAAAGGGCTCCAGGGCTGAGATAAGGACAGGGCGATGGCTCAACAAGTATCGTGACGGGCAAAGCAGACTCAGCAGAGTGACCCTCAGGGTCCCTCCCTGCCCCTGCTCCCCGTGGGGTCCCTCCCATGGGATGCCGCCCTTCCCCAGCTGATCCCACACGGGCTGCCCACAGGCAGCAGCTCCTCAAGCACTGCTCCCACACGGCTCCGTCCCACGGGCTCCATCCATCCATCCATCCCCCAGGAGCAAACTGCTCCAGCACGGGTCCCCCACGGCTGGGCGGCAGCTCCCCCCAGCCCCCCTGCTCCTGCGGGGGCTCCTCTCCATGGCTGCAGCTGCGGCCCGGGGCCTGCTCCTGCGGGGGCTCTCCACAGGCCGCAGCCTCCTCCAGGCCACAGCCACCTGCTCCACCGGGGGCTCCTCCACCCACAGGGGGGCAGCAGCGTGGAGATCTGCTCCATGGGGGACCCATGGGTGCAGGGGGACAGCCTGCTCCACCAGGGGCCTCTCCCTGCACAGCCCGCAGGGGAACTGCTGCTGTGAGCCTGGAGCACCTCCTGCCTCCTGCTGCACTCACCTTGGGGGCTGCAGGGCTGCTTCTCACTCCTTGCTCTTCCAGCTTCTGTTGTGCAGCAGTATTTCCCCCTGCTTACATCTGTTCTCCCAGAGGTGCAAACAACATCGCTTATTGGCTCAGCTCTGGCAAGCGCCGGGGCCCTTTTGGAGCTATCTGGAGCTGGCTGTTGTCTGGACTGTTCTCACAGATGCCATCCCTGCAGGCCCCTGCTACCAAACCCTTGCCACGTAAATCCGATCGAAGTGTATGCAGCAATTACAAAGCCGCTGTGCTTTGGGCTGTCACGATCCTTCTGCAAGTGCAGGGGAGGTGCAGGGTTGCTTTGCATTTCCAAAAGGAGGAAGAAAGCCTCCAACCCCACTGGACCTCAGCCACTTGCAGGATCCAAGCAACGCTCCCCACTTTCAGTTATCTCCCTCCCATGCACACAGTGGGAGCAAGGTTGAACAAGCACATTTTTGAAAATGTTTATCTTAATGAAGAATAAAAGAAGTCTACAACACCCAATCCCTCTGTGCACCCAAGGCAAAAATCGTGGACTATTCTGCCTCAACACTATTTTCAGACCCAATTTGTCAAGTCATCTAGCAGAGGATTTCTCTCTTGTTCACTCACTAGCTTAGTAGAGCACCAGTTTACATAGGTGCTGGAGCAGATTCTTCAACCATCTGAAGGGACTTGATCCCAGAAAAGTTCAAAACTGCAGATGACTCATGATTTTGTGGTGAAGCATCTATTAGATTAGAGCTGTTCCGCTTAGGGCACAGTGAGACAGTGTGAGAAGAACCCTGTATCTCACTGATTGAGGCTTTATAACTCTACAGAATTGTCAGTCAACAATAAATGGAAAGTGCAGGAGATATGTTCTTTCTTCCTCCTTTCCCTGCCATACATTAGCAGAGAGATTGTGGTGGGATATAGGTTCAGAGCCTCACAGAAGAAGGATTTGAACCCAGGCTCTCCACAGTCTGCACCACTGCCTTCCTGACGGCTTTTGACTATTTTAATTTATTCTATTATTTTATTTTATTATTTTATTTTATTTTATTTTATTTTATTTTATTTTATTTTATTTTATTTTATTTTATTTTATTTTATTTTATTTTATTTTATTTTATTTTATTTTATTTACTTTATTAGTATTATTCTTATTTTTCTGGATGGTGTCTAAGTGTTGGGGGGGAAGAACCAACTGTGGGAGGAGGGAATGCTACTACTGTCTGTGACAGTGGTGATTTCTGGACAGTGTTAGCAACAGAGCTTCTGCAGAGAAGAGAAAATGCCAGGCAGTGTCTCTTGGTATTCCATGTACTGAGTACTGAGTGCAGTTTTGGGCTCCACAGTGTAAGAAAAAGTATAAGAACAAACCAGTGCACTGTGATAAAGAGACTTTAATAGGGTACAAAAGGAATAAAAACAAACAAAATAAGAAATGAGAATATTGATAATTTATAATGTATCATAGAATCATAGAATCATAGAAGCATAGAATATCCTGAGTTGGAAGGGACCCTTAAGGATCATCAAGTCCAACTCTTGACACCGCACAGGTCTACCCAAAAGTTCAGACCATGTGACTAAGTGCATGGTCCAATTTCTTCTCAAATTCAGACAGGCTCGGTGCAGTGACCACTTCCCTGGGGAGCCCGTTCCAGTGTGCAACCACCCTCTCTGTGAAGAAGAGATTCTTCTTTCCCTCTCCTTATGTCAAGCCTAAATTTCCCCTGCCTCAGCTTAACCCCGTTCCCGTGGGTCCTGTCGCTGGTGTTAATGGAGAAAAGGTCTCCTGCCTCTCGACACCCCCTTACGAGTATAAAATATATAAATATTGTTTAATTAATAATATTAAATACTTATCGTTTTATAATAATGAAACAATGCCATACTGTACAACACAGTCAAGAAAGTGGATTTAATTAAATAAATAATAAAACCCAGGAAATTAAATAAAATTTTAAAATGTAAATTTAATACAAATAAAACCCATTTTTCCCATCCCAATGAGTTCCTATCCCCATCATCACTTCCCATCCCACTGATCATTTCCTATCCCAATAACCTCCCAGTTCTGATCCCAAGGCTGAATTCCCAACTCCCACCCAGCCAGCCATCCAGCCATGCACCCATTTTCTGCCGTCCGTGCTGGCCATGTCCACATCCATGCCCGGCCTGAGCATGGGCAGCGGGAGCGGGCTGCATGAAATAACTGAACATGAAATCATGAAATAACATGAAATAATAAATGAGGTAACTTAATTGTTGCTGTTGTTAACATTGCTTCATGACAACAGATGCAAACATGGATCTTGAGTTGAGGGCAAAGGTGACCTTGGATCTGAAGCACACAGGCGTTCGCTAATGTCCCCCCATCCGGAGTGAATCCACAACGACTCGGAAGGAAAACTTAAGTCCAAACCAGTGCACTGGGATAAAGAGAGTTTAATAGGGTAGAAAAGGAATAAAACCAAACAAAATTAGAAATGAGAATATTGATAATTTATAATGTATAAAATATGTAAATATTGTTTAATTAATAATAGTAAATACTTATCATTTTCTAATAATGAAACAATGCCATACTGTACAACACAGTCAATAAAGTGGATTTCATGAAATAAATAATACAACCAGTACATTAAATAAAATTTAAAAATTTAAATTTAATAAAAATAAAACTCAGAAATTTAAATAAAATTTAAAAATTTAAATTTAATACAAATAAAACCCAGGAAATTAAATAAAATTTAAAAATTTAAATTTAATACAAATAAAACCCATTTTTCCCGTGCCAATGAGTTCCTATCCCCATCATCACTTCCCATCTCACTGATCATTTCCTATCCCAACAACGTCCCAGTTCTGATCCCCTCGGTGTCCCAGTGCAAGAAGAGCTGCAGGCAGAGGCCTTGCTGAGTGAGCACCTAAGGAGAGGAATGTAATCCAGAAGGCAGCAAAGAAGAGCAATGCCCCGAAAGAAGAGCTAAGTCTTGTCTCTCAGCCCTTTGGTGTCCCAAGCAGCAGTTGCCATGGGCAAGCTTTCCCAGCCCAGCTGCTGCCAGCATCCCCCCAGCTTGCCATTGCCACCTTCCTGGGTGAGGCGCGCGCGCATTTGCCATTGGCATTTGCCGTTGCCCATCCCTGAGAGTGGCAAGCAGTGCGTAGGTCCAGCACGAGAGAGGGGAGAGGGCAAGCGAGAGGGGCAAGGGCTGAGGAGCGTGGCTGAAGCTGGAGCAGGTGCCTGCAGAGGTCTCTGTGCCTGCCTGCGTGCTGAGCGGGCCTGGGTGCTGCGGGGGCCATCGAGGAGAAGCCCGAGGTCGGTCACGGGTAGCCGTAAGAGTAGGCTCTGGCGTGGTCCTTCTGCCGCTGCTCGAAGAATTGCCCGGGGCCGATCCTCATGTGGTGGGCCGCCCGCTGCCGCTCCTCCTGGGCCAGCTTCTTGAGGCGCTCCCGCTCGGGACGCTGCTGCGGCGTGATGGGCACCGACGACTCCTGCTCCTCCAGCGGTGTGGGCGCTGCGTCGCCGCCCGCCCAGGGCCCCACGCAGGGCACGTAGTCCCCGCGGGGCTGCGCCGGACGCTGCAGCGTGCGCGGCTGCGTGGGCAGAGCCGTGGGCAGTCCCCTCCAGAGCGGGGGGCTCTGGAGGGGACTGCGAGGGGGACTGGGCAGGGCTCTCCTGAGGGCTGGGAGAAGTTGAGGCCTCTTGAGGGGAGCCAAGGGAGGCTGGGGCAGGGTTCTCCTGCGGGCAGGGATGAATTCCTGCAGGGGGGGCCTTTTGGGCAGGGCTCTCCTGAGCTGGGGCCGGGCTGCAGGCTTGAGGGAGGAGCTGAGTGGCGGCACAGCAGCTGCAGGGGGCTGCAGCGCCCGCCCAGCCTGCACCTTGTCGGGGTGCAGCCCAGGGCTTGAGGGGACCTCACCCAGCGCTCTGGTGGCTGCCAGTCCCTGTGTGCTGGGCTCCTCGATGTCCTCGCAGAGGTCGGGCAGCTGCGAGAGGAAGCGCTTGAGGACAGGACTGCTGGGGACAGCGGCGAAGGCGTCCTGGGGCTCCACGGCATCCAGGCAGCTGAGCAGCTCCTCCAAGCCGGAGCTGTCCAGGTCGGCCGGGAGCTGGTCCTGCAGGTGCTGCAGCTGCTGGCTGTCCCCTGCCAGCTGGGGAAAGGCCTCGGCGAAGGCATCGGGGCCCAGCTCCAGCAGCTCCAGGGGCTCCTCAGGCACCTCTGCAAGTGTCGCCGCTGAGGAAAAAGCAAGCCAATGCAATCCCCCAAGCATCCCCCGCTGCCAGCTTTGCCATGGCCCCTGGGTGTGGGGCCACAAGCGGCCGGCTGTGCCAGCCCCAAACTCACCGTCGGGCGTCACCGTCTGGGTGCTGGCGGTCGCTGGAGCCTGGGCAGGCTCGGGGGGAGTGGGGCCGGGCAGCGGGGGCCCCTGGTCCTCGCTGAGCCCCACGGCATGCAAGCAGGGCTCCGGCAGCTGCCCCCGGCTGCTGCTGAGGGTGCGGGGCGTGGGGAGCGCCTGCCCCCGCAGCGGAGGCCCCGGCACGAGGGGTTGCGGGGGGTTGCGCTGGGCGGGGGCCTGCAACAGGCAGGTGCCTGCGGGGTGCAGGAGCTCCCCATGGAGCACGGCCCTGGGCCCCAGCCCCAGCGCATGGTGGGGCACCAGTGTCCCCGTCACCATGGGCTGTCCCCACTGATGGACGGGGGCACAGGGAGGAGCGGTGTGGGGGAGCTGCCCCACGGCGGGGAGCTGCACCAGCTGCAGCTGATGCCCCATGGTTGGGAGCTGCACCAGCTGCAGGTTATGCCCCACGGCGGGGAGCTGCCCCCCAGCAGGGAGCTGCCCCATGGCGGCGGCGGGGAGCTGCCCAAGCTGCAGGTGGTGCCCCTGGGCTGGGAGGTGCCCCCCAGGTGGCAGCTGCACCCTGGCGGGGAGCTGCAGCACCTGCCCCTGGACCCCCGGCACCACGTGCCAGATGATGGCCTGGGGCAGTGCGGAGGGGAGGGTGGGTACCTGGGGGGGCTGCAAGGGCAGCGCCGTCGCTCCGGGGAGGGAGGGAAGCAGCCAGGCAGCCACCGTTGGCGGCACGGCTGGGACGACGAAGGGGGAGTTTTGCGTCTGCGCAACCCGCAGAAGCCGTCTGGGGAAACCCTTTGTGGGAACAAGGGCGCTGGGCTGAGCTCTGGGGCGCTGGGCTCACCAGCAGGGCCGCAGCCCCGGGAGGAGCGGGAGCCGGCTGCTGGACCTGCCATGGTGGCTGGAGAGTGGGGCGGTTGCTTGGGGAACGCGGGCAACGGGGGTTCCGTCCCAACGGCTGACCAGCCCCTCGCCGACATCTTGGGGAGGACTGCAGGCTTTGGAGCCAAGCAGGCTGCCCAGCGCAAGACTTGGCCATCCCCAGCAGGCTTTCCCTCCCACGCAGTACTTGCCATGCCCACGACGCTTCCACACCGCCTCTTGCCCGTCCTGAGCATTTCCCAGCCCAGGACCAGCTTTCATCCTCATGGTCATTTCCCATCCTGACAAGTTCACATGAGAACAGATTCCCATACAAAAGATTTCCCATCGACACAAACAGATTTTTCCCTTCATCCAAAGAGATCTCGTCCCAAAGAATTCCCCTCTCTTGGAGGACTTCCCCATGGTTTTCCTACTTCAATAAATGTTACCCACCCCATTAAAGATTTCCCATCCCAGTACTTTCCCATCCCAGGCGTGACTGCCCATCCCAATGCTTTTGCTTCCCAATGCTTTCAAACCCAGAGAACATTTCCCATCTCTTTCATTTCCGAGCCCAATGCCTTTCCACCCCAAGGAAGTCTTCCCATCCCAGCAAGGATTTCTCGGCGCACACATCCTTTCCCAACCCATTCCCATTTCCCACTTTCACCATCCAACACACAGCTTAGCCAGCCCACAGCTCTAGAGAGGGATTTGGACGATGCTGATAGACACAAGGTCACGGGGATTTGCTGTGCTGACGATTGCTCTTTCTTACAGATCAACACAGATCCCCAGTCCCAAGGGCGCCAGGCAGAATCTGGCCAATATGTAGATACGAGGCTCTTCCATTTCCTACCGGGAAAGAAAGAGATCTGTGCGTTTCTCTCTCTCCACCTCCGGAAAAAGAGAGGAAGGGGAGAGCGCTAATGAACAGGAGCATGCTCAGCTCAGCCACCGGCATGGAGGCTGCCCGCTCCTCAGCACCTCGAAGCAGCAGCACCTTCAAGTCTCCTCCTGCAGCAGCAGCACATCAGTGTCTCTTGTCCCACCAGCAGGACAGTGGCGTCTCGCATTGCACCATGCCGACCTCCACGCCTCGAGTGCCAGCAGCAGTCCTCAATGCGAGCTGGACGCTCAGGGCACTTGTGGCCACCCACCTTTGTGAGCTCCAAGGCTGACAGTGACTCTCTGCTGAGCTCCCACGGCTCCCAGGCGTCCCGCTGGCAGAGCTTATGGCGCTAAGCTGACTGCCAGGAGAAAAGGCTCCTGTGAAATGGCTGCTCCACAATGCCAGGAGCAAGGTCTGCTGGGCTGGGGGTTCGCAGAGGAGCTCGGCCTTGGGCCTGGCAACTGCGCCTGGAAGCCAGGGACGGCCTTGGTGTGCAGCTGGACACCTGGGCCTGAGAAAGCAAGGTCTCTTTCAAGACGCTTGGCACCATCGTCACCCAGTGGCTGTCTCAGGGCGACGAGAGAAATGCACAGCATCTCTTGCTGCCCTGCAGTGCTGCTGTCCTACGCCCTTGGGTGTCTCCGGGATAGAAAAAGGGACGGATTTTGCCCCAACACCCAGCTCCTTTCTATCAAAAGCATCACGTCCTCCTCTCTTTCTTGGATTTGGCTATGACTTTAGGAATCCCTGCAATCCCTGCAGCTGTGTCCCCTGCCAGCTTCTTGTGTGCCCCAAGCATCCTCGCTTGCAGGGCAGTAGAAGATGCAGAAAAGGCCTTGCCTTAGTGGAAGCACTGCCCTGCAGGAGCTCCAACATCCCTCTTAGCAGCACGCTGTAGCCCCCAAATGCCCCCGAAACAGCACATTTCAGCTCCTGGGAAGGAAATGAGCTCGCTCAAGGGGAGCTACCCGCTCAAGGCCCAGGTGTCTGTGAGGCGGTGTTGGCAAGGAGTCCTGTTGTGTGAGTCCATTCTTTGTGGGTGCTCTGTCCCCACAAGGCTTGCTTTGGAAGGCCCAGGAGAGTCTTGTGGGCACTGGCCTGGGGTCCCAGGCTGAGCCAGCTGCTGGCTGGCAATCAGGGAGGCTCGCTCAGTGTCTCGGCTTGGGTTTGCGTGGCCAGGCTGTGGGAGCGGGGGGCTGCAGGGGTGTCCTCTGTGAGAAGAATGCAGCAGCTGCCCCATGGGAGCTCAGGGCCGCTTCCAGGAGGCTCCTTCCAGGAGGGACCCACCCGCTGCTGCCCAGAACGCAGAGCAAAAGGATGATGTTTGCGCCTGGGGGAGAGCCCATCTAAGAAAGGGAACAAAAGCTGCTGCCCAGCAGTGTCTGGCTCAGGGAGGAGTGGGAAAGCTCTGTGCAGCCCCCAGGGGCCGTGCAGCAGGAAGCAGGAGGTGCTCCAGGCTCACAGCAGCAGTTCCCCTGCGGCCTGTGCAGGGAGAGGCCCCTGGTGGAGCAGGCTGTCCCCCTGCAGCCCATGGGTCCCCCGTGGAGCAGATCCCCACGCTGCAGCCCCCCCGTGGAGGAGCCCACGTTGGAACAGGTGGATCTGCCCTAGAGGAGGCTGCGACCTGTGGAGGAGGCCCCAGAGGAGCAGGGTGTTCAAGGAAAGGTTGGAGCTGGTGCTTAGGAACATGGTTTATTGGGTGACATTGGTAGTACAGTGATGACTAGACCGGACAAATGTGAAGGTCTCCTCCAACAATAATGATTCTATGATACCTCCACCACGTCCTCCTCCTCCACTTCCTCCTCATCGTCCACGGCCTTTTTCTTGTCCACTGCCTCCTCCTTGTCTACCGCGTCCTCCTCGCCCCCCGCCTGCTAAACCTATTTCTCATTTTCCTCCTCCTTCTCCTCCTTCCCTGCCTCTTGCACCTCCAACACCTCCTCCACCTCCACTGCCTCTTCCTCCTTCTCCTTCTCCAGCCCCACTGACTATTCCTCCTCCACAGCCTCCTCCACCTCGGCAGAAGCTTCCTGGCCAACTTCCTCTGCATGCTCCTTGCTAAGGCATGCTGGTAGCAATGATCGTGAGCCCAGAAATGGCAGGAGGAGTTGCCAGGAACCAGGTGTGCCAAGGCGGCTTCTCTGGGAGGCTATGGCTGTGAGCGCTGCCCACCGCTTCTAATTCTAGTTCCATTTGTCACCCCACAGGACCATGGCACTGTGACCCTGTAAGGTAGCAGCTGGCGGCTCCTATCATCTTGATGACGCTCTGTGATGCGTTGCTTGTTGCCTGGGTAGCGATTGTTAGCAATTATGCAAATGGCTTGTCATCAATCGGGGATGTGGCTGCTCCTCCCTATAAATGGGCCAAGGGGGGCAGTGGGAGCCAGAGTGTTGCAGAGGGGAGATGGGAGAAGGTGGAAACAGAAAAGGAGGAGGATGAGGAAGAGGCATAGGTGGAAAAGGGGGAGTAAGAGAGGAAGGGGGCAGTAGAGGAGGTGGCAGAGGAGGAGGTGGCGGAGGAGGAGGTGGCGGAGAAGATTGAGGAGGTGGCGGAGAAGATTGAGGAGGTGGCGGCATGAGTAGGAGTGGTGACAAAAGAGGAGGTGAGCAAGGGATAGGCAGAGGGACACGATGGAGGTGGAAGAGGAGAAGAAGGTGGTGGAGAAATAGTAGAATACTAGAGGAGGAGGTGGTGGCAAAAAAGAAAAAAAAAAAAAGTGGAGGAGGAGAAGAAGGTGGTGGAGGAGGAGGCCGCCAAAAAAAAAACAAAAAAACAAAAGAGAAGGAGTAGAAGGTGGAGGAGGAGAAGGAGGTGGAGGCGGTGGAGAAGGAGGTGGCAGTGTCGGAGGAGGACGAGGTGGCGGAGGAGGAGGAGGCGGCGGAGGAGGAGGTGGCGGAGGAGGAGGTGGTGGCGGAGGAGGAGGTGGCGGAGGAGGAGGTGGCGGAGGAGGAGGAGGTGGTGGCGGAGAAGGAGGAGGTGGCGGAGGAGGAGGAGGTGGCGGAGGAGGAGGCGGTGGAGGCGGAGGAGGACGCGGTGGAGGTGGAGGCCGTGGAGAAGGAGGTGGAGGCGGTGGAGAAGGAGGAGGCGGTGGCGGAGGAGGAGGAAGTGGCGGAGGAGGAGGTGGCGGAGGTGGAGACGGTGGAGAAGGAGGTGGAGGCGGTGGAGGAGGAGGAGGAGGTGGCGGCGGAGGAGGAGGTGGTGGATGAGGCGGAGGAGGAGGAGGCGGAGGAGGAGGCGGTGGAGGAGGTGGAGGCGGCGGAGGTCGAGGTGGCGGAGGAGAAGGAGGTGGCGGAGGAGGAGGTGGCGGAGGTGGCGGTGGTGGCGGAGGAGGAGGTGGCGGCGGAGGAGGAGGCGTAAGAGGAGGAGGAGGTGGCGGAGGAGGAGGAGGAGGAGGCGGTGGAGGAGGAGGAGGCGGTGGCGGAGGAGGAGGTGGCGGAGGAGGAGGAGGAGGAGGCGGCGGAGGAGAAGGCAGCGGAGGAGGAGGTGGAGGCGGAGGAGGAGGTGGCGGAGGTGGAGGTGGTGGAGAAGGAGGTGGAGGCCGTGGAGAAGGAGGTGGCAGTGTCGGAGGAGGACGAGGTGGCGGAGGAGGAGGAGGCGCGGAGGAGGAGGTGGCGGAGGAGGAGGAGGTGGCGGAGGAGGAGGTGGCGGATGAAGAGGAGGTGGTGGAGGAGGAGGTGGAGGCGGAGGAGGTGGTGGCGGCGGAGGAGGTGGTTGCAGAGTAGGAGGTGGCAGAGGAGGAGGTGGAGGCGGAGGAGGAGGAGGCGGTGGCGGAGGAGGCGGTGGCGGACGAGGAGGTGGCGGAATGGGAGGTGGAATAATCCAAATAATCCAAATGGCAGCGGTACATTAAATACATGTTAGATTTCCAGTTTTCCAGAAAGGTCCAGGGTGTGAACGGGAAACTTCTCCAAAGCATGCAACACCACGGGTGCCACGTAAGAAACCTGGCTGTACCCTTCTTTTCCTACTATTAGCAGACGGGGCCGGCGTGATGTTGGTTCACAGAAAGCACTCCTAGAACAAGAGTAAAGAAAACAAGTTTATAAATGAGGTGCTGAATAGACACACACAGATGTTCCAAGTAATTTTCCTATAGACTTACTTTTCCATCCCCAAATAATCCAAATGGTAGCGGTACATTAAATACATGTAAGATTTCCAGTTAAGTTATTCAGTCATTCCAATTGTTTCATCTTCTTCCCTTGTGTTTCCTATTCTTTACTGAACCAAGACTGCAAATTAATATCCCTGCAATCTTGCTTTACTACTAGGAAATAAATTTGTGAGGAGCATTTGTTTCCCCACTACAATCAGGCTGTACCTTTGCTGGCTTAAATCAAAGATGCTAGAGACTTCGCCTTGCTCTAGAGGACAGAAAATCTTCTGGACAGCACAGCAATAGAAACTGAGAAAAATAACTGATCCAGCTGTGACAACATGATCTAACTTTCCAACAGTGGGCTTGCATGACTTCCATACTAAAATACCACAAGATTAACACAACTTGGTGGCTTAACAAATAAAGACACCATTCAGATTTTTCTCAAGGTGTTTTAACAAGCCATTTCTCAGTTTTCTTTCTGCTACATAATTCACCATTGGTTTAAGAATCCTGGAAAACAGAAGGGCAAAAGGTGGCAACACAAACCCATAAAGTTGGGGTACTTTTAGCTAAAAGGACAGACAGGACATTTATGTGGTCTTGAGTCTTTCAAAGAATGCCATGGATTAAGTCAACGTGTTCTGGTAGTCTACGGATCACTTTGGCTTAGGAAGAGAAGCCTGGGCTTTTCAATTTGGTCATTCAGAGCAACTTCATTACCACTTGAGTCCCTTCACCCTTTCTCCTTGTGAATACCAAGCACCCCTTCAACACACAAACTTGATGTTACCCCTTCGTCTACCACCCCTCGCACTTTTAACAGCTGGAACTGTTTACAAAGACTCAGCAGTCCTGAGAATTTAAACATAACAGGGATCTATCTTTCTTTACCTGCTGAAACAGAGGCGTTTTTTCTCTGGTCTGTCAGGCATTCCATCTTTTAATTCATCTCCAGAAACCAAGGATGCATCGTCATCACTGTCGAACGTATCATCTTGTAAAATAGGATTTAAATGGTCTGAAAGACAAAAGAGGTTTGTTAACTTTCCTGAATAGCCTTTGTCTCGTTCTCTTACATGAATACAGCTTCTAAATCAGTGCCAAAACCCTTTCTTCATTTGAGAGCACACACTGAAAGCTATTTCCTAGAGTTCATCCCACCACAGATCTAAGGAGATGGCACAAGGCCCTACAAAGCTGTACTAAGTCCCACTGATGTGTACGTATAAGGTACGCTACTCTTGGTGATTTTTTTCTCCCCCTTAGAATAAAGGAGATTACAAACAATTTCCGCAGTTGCTAAATAGCTAAAAACAAACAAACAAACAAACAAACAAAAAAAAGACCATTTCTTTCTGGAGGAGGTTCCCACAATGAAAGCACGGGGATTAAGGATGTGATGGCCACAGAATTCCATTCATCTAGTAAATATCAATGCTAATTGATCTCACATGCACATGTATAGTACGATCCACAAACATTTAAATTAGGAGACTGGTTAAAAACGATGATAGCTAAAACAATATTTAGCTTAGACCAGTTATACTTGTATCCTGGTCCCGACATTCTTCAGAAAGGAATTAGAAACATTGACCTAGAAATGCTTCCCCTCCAAATATCTGAGTTTTGATTTTTTAAAGAAAAATAGGTGCCTTATACTTCAAACCTCAAGTCAACCTCTACAAATGCTAATTATCTTAGCTGCCGTCAGAAGCAGGATGCTTCAGTAGAGAACGCATCGTCCTTTACTGTGTATTGAGTCATTCAGGGCTTCCATTTGGCATTTCAGTTTCGAATCCAGAAGAAAACCTATGCGTTATCTTCCAGACATGCCCAAAAGAAAGACATGCACATGCAAATAATAAAATTCTACCATCATTATGTCTGAAAGGTTTAAGTTGATTGCACAAACCACAAGTTTTTGCTTTAGCAGAATTATAAAGAAGTGGATGCTGTGGTTATACCTTGCTGTCGGTCCTCCTTTAGTGCGAGCTGTGCATGCGGGAAGATCTTCTGCACAACTTGTAAAATATTCGCTCCTGATCTTTTAAAAAGTGGCTTGAAAATGGGTGATAGTGCTTGTCCGGGTGAAGCCACGATCCTGTTTGATGCCGGAACAACCTTCTTCAGAGCCATGAAAAAGTCCTTTGCTTTTATTTTAATAGAATTAACATCTAGTAGCAACTTCTCCCTACTTGCATAAATCTGAGGATAGCATCGACGTAGAGAGCACAGCGCAGCTTCAGTACATAAAGATTTGATATCTGCACCACAGTATCCTAACAAACAAAAATCAAACGTTACATCAGTCAAGGCCCAGGTTTACAACATGCAACATTTAAAGAATTTGTAATGCCAAAACCAAACAGGTTAACAGGGAATTCAAAGTGCTACCGCTCTGCAGGGAAGTTTCATGTTGCTCACTGCCTGATATCCTGCGCTTATGCAGCTGAAGCAGACTCCTCATCAAAAACTATACTCTTGAGGAAGATGCCCCAGAACCATTTAACGTTCTCAGACAACAAAAAGAACGACAACAAAGAGTAAATAGATGAAAGCATCTAACTCTGATTGCTATGAAGGCGTGCCAGCTGCCTCGTTGACTAGTTGTGCAGCAAGGCACAAGAGCTTGGGTACTGCCTGGTACAAGCTAAGGTTCTTTACAACTTGCTCACAAGCAAGAATCCATTTTGGTTTCAGTCTTACCAATGCATTTCTCAGCTAGTTCATCAAGCAACATGTCCGGTGGCTTAGGGGTCCAGTCACGAGTATGAATCTTGAAAATTTCTTTTCTAGCCTGGAAGCAAAATCATTGCGTTTTAGCTTGTCCCAAGTTTTCCTTAAAAATACCAAGAAACAAACAAACCAAAAAGCAAACAAACAAACAAACAAACAAAAAAAACCCAGTCCTTCCTCAAAACCCCTCATCTATTAATACGCTTTTCTTATTTGCTCAACTCTCAAGTATTTTACAGTTATTTAATATACACTCTGCATTTTCAACCAGGAAATTGAATATTTCTTATTTGTTATACTGAACTTTTTCTAGGAACCTACAATGAAAGAAAAGGCATTTATAGCTTCAATAACAAGTTTCCAAACTACGGGACCTAATGACCCAGAGGAAAATACTGTAATGAAAAATTTATCCAGAAACATTTCTTTGTTGTCCAAAAATCTTCTCTAAAACTTAGCAAGCTTTCATTGTGACAGTCTCATTACTTCATCACATTTGCTTTTCAGGCAGTAAATTCACAGAAAGCACTTCTGGCACAATGCTTCAAATTGCTACAATTACTATAAAGAAGAAAATAATTATGACTCAAACTACTACCACCGATCCGGGGCACAATCAAATGCAAACACGTCCCCTATTCATTCATAAGTGAAGGATTGAGACCAAAAACACAACTTCATGATGAAAACGCCCAAGTGGACTAAATAATTAAGCAAACAGGTACAACTTTGGGAATGAAAGGTTTGATTATAGAACTAACTACTTGGTGGTATCATCCTGACCATATATATCCAGTACCAGATTTGCCCTCCATGGAACAACGCAGTGTCTCCACATATCACTCTTTTGTTCAAGTTGTCAATTATTTTTTTTTCCTATAAAGTTGGACTTTGCCATGGTAGAACTAACGTTGAATTTAAGTTCTCACCTCTTTATTTGGCAAGTTGAAGAGGAACTCTCTGCCAAAGCGTCCTGGTCTTCGTAAAGCAGGATCTATAGAATCCAGTCTGTTGGTAGCTCCGATTACCACGATCTCCCCTCTGTTATCTGTGCCATCCATAAGCGTCAGAAGAGTTGAAACAATGGAACTAATAGAAAAATATAGTTTTTATTTACTGGTTCAGTAAATTTTGTTACATTCCACATGACTTTCTTGATGCCGGAACAACCTTCTTCCTAGTAGTCATTCAAAAGTGGGAAAAAAATAGTCTACCAAGTCGGGTTTTTTTTTTTGGTTTGATAATACATCTGCAGACTGGTAAGTCATCAAGCACTTCAAGACTGTTTGAAATAATCTCTACATTAATGGAAAAGGAGTACTGCACACTTCTGCTCAGGAAGAAAATCACGGAAAATGTTCCGTGATGTTCCCTCTTGCTTTGGTAATGCTCTTTCTCAGTGTTTTTAGTCTTGTCCTTTCTACCTTGGCATCTCTCTGCAATAGCTGAGGAGGAAAGCTTTTTAGAGCTACATTCAGTGTCACACTTGAGAGAGGAAGTTTGCCGCAATTTCTCACCAGGCTCAGAAGACTCTTTGCCGTACAAAACATTTTCTTTTGAAATAAGGTCACGTTCTTTTGATCTTCTTGGTTTCTCCTTGTCTCCACCGTCATCACATTGGTACTGTGCGAGGTATTCATCCTTCCCAGTAGATTTCGGAGGGTCCGCGACACTGCACAAAATAAAATCACATTTCTCACTTCTGCTGAAGGACGTGAAGATTAACAGTAAAACCTTCCAAAGGCAAACAAACAAACAAAAACCTCCAGACTACAGGAACACTCGCAAAGATATGCCATTTAGAAACCTCTCCTGCGATAAGGACACCTTCTCCAGCTCCCAGAGAAAGTGTTTTTTCCCCTCTTGCTTCTGAAGCCATTGCACTAAAAAAGCACACGCATCTGTCTCCCTCCACATGCTGCTGCTCTGAATAAGAGCCAGAAGATTCAAAACCACCCTATTTGGTCTCCCCACATAGCCGAAAAAGACACCAGTTGAAACAGAGTTTTCTACCTCTCTCCCAAGAATTTACATTCACATATCTTGTGACTGCAAAAATAGAAGGCGGGGCTCAGGAGGAACAGCCAGTGTTGGAAATGAAAAAAAGCAGCCCGTTTCTTCAGAGTCTTAAGCCTATTCTACTAGGAAAACAAAACAAAACAAAACAAGAGGAGAGGAGAACAACAGCGGGAAATTTACCTATTCTCCAGGTGTTCAATTGCAAAGCCTCCGCTGGAGGATCAACAGCTGTGAATTCAGCGTGCTTAGGAGAAATCAGATCTACGTCTGAACCACAACTATTTCAGTAGTATCACTAACTTATGTTACTCTGAAGAAGCAGTCAGCACCCTTTCTATGTTAGGAAATAGCTGAACAGAGTCTGTTATTCACAGGAATTATTCAGGCAGGCTTCTTTAGGAAGGCTGGGTTTCACTAGAACATTACTAGCCTGTAAGCCTCATGGCATCACCTTCCATCTTGACTGCTAAACCTCCTTGCTCCCTACTATCTTCTTTGCCAAGATACAGCTGTCCACGTTTACTTTTCCTACTTGGCTGGACTGAATTTAAGAAGGGATCTTGCAACTCTTCCTCTTGTTTGCCACTTAATCATCACACCAAATGAAAACTATTTGCCTTTCACCTCTTTATTTCAGGCATTCTTTCCTAGTGGTCATTTAAAAACGGAAAGAAAAAGTCCATCAGCTTTTTTTTTTAATATCCAGCAGACTGTTAAGTCACCAAGCACTTCAAGACTGTTGGAAATAATCTCTACATTAATAGAAAAGGAATTCCTCAGACACACTGCGGCCGCTTACCTTTAATACAATCGTTGGATGAGACGGAGCTGTATTTCTTGCTTTCGCCTGCACTGGAAGGCTTCCCTTCCTTGTAAGGTTGTTTACTGCTCTCACTTCTGCATTGCTCACATGAAGAGCCATCTGGAGGACGGGATTCTTCCTTCTTCTCCCGCGTTATCTTCTGGAAACGAGGATCTAAGTGTTCCAAGGAGCCTTTCACTTTCCTGCTGTTTCTCTTTTTTCTTCTTTTTCTTCTCCTTTTTCTTCTTGTTTTACGCTTGGGATTGGCATTGTCAAAGTGGAGCACACAGAAACACAAATCGTGAAGTCTGAAAGAAACATGCAAGTTTAAAAGAGAAAAAAAGATGTGGCACTTGTTGCCTATATGAAACTTTATTTATTTTACCACAGGTGATGATTTGCAGCATGTCAGCTATTTTGTGGTGCTTTGTGCACACGCAACTTAGTTTAGATGTAGCAAACTTAAGCCCTCAGATTGGAGGACCATAGGTCCTGGTTTGTACACAGATCATTAACAATGGCTAGCTCTGGAATACGTGCAAGCAGAAAAAAACTTTTAACCTAATCCAGAATGGTGTACGGATGTGTTTCCAACTATGTGGTCCAAAGCTAGTGCTCTGAAACAATTCAGCAATAGCTTTCCTATCTTCACTGATCAACCTAACAACATGATCCCCAGCCAGCTGATGCTATCTAAGTAACTTAGAAACTACCAGAAAAAAAAAAAAAAAAAAAAAAAAAAAGAAGAAGAAAAAAAGAGAAGAAAAAAAAAAGGAGAAAAAAAAAAAAAAAGAAGGAATACATGAGAAGCACCCAGAAAAGAATTAGGATAAAAAATGCGGAGTATGCTGGAATCCTTGCTTACTTGGAATCCTTCTCTCCATGTTTATCCTTAGACTTCTTTTTCTTCTAGAACTTGTGATATTTTTGCATTTTTTTCACCACCTAAAAGCTCCTTTTCTATCTTTCTGTCTTTCCTTTCTATTTCACTTTCACTACCTTCTGCACGGGTAGATTTTCTTTTTCTGTTTCCTTCTGTTTCATTTTTCTGGCGACAGTTCTCCAAATGAGCTGACACAGGTGGAAGCGCATGTCTTTCACGAGAATGTCTTCCAGAATGTTGCTGAGATACCGAGCAACGATGCAAGTCTGCTCGGGGTGTGCTAAAGCGACGTCCATCTTCATCTCTCAAGAGGGAACCATGAGGCCATCCACTTTTGTAATGATAATGCTTATGTGACCTGCCGTAGTAAGTTGCAGTCCATTTGTCAAAGGCTGCATCGCCGTGAGAGAACTTTCTCTCTCTACTGTCTCCTGTCGCATGAGGTGAATAGTAATCATTGTAATAGCTACATCTTTCCCACCTCCGTGCTTCATCTCGATAGTATCTTTCTCTGCTCCAACTTCTTTCCCCTTTGGATCGGTAATATCTATTGCTACCTTGTTCTGATCTTCCTCCGCTGCCAGATCTGGACTTTGAATATTTGACTGCTCTTCTGCCATTCTCAGGGCTGTTTCTTTCACCAGGGAAAGATCTGCACCTGCTTCCCTCCCAGTGCTCCTGCTTGTGACGCTTTTGATGAACAACTTCCACGCTCTGAGAACACCTCCTCTTGCTGGAAGGACCTGCTTTTTGACTCTCCTTCTCTTCACTAGGAGCATGTTCCCTCTTGCTTTGGTAATGCTCTTTCTCAGTGTTTTTAGTCTTGTCCTTTCTACCTTGGCATCTCTCTGCAATAGCTGAGGAGGAAAGCTTTTTAGAGCTACATTCAGTGTCACACTTGAGAGAGGAAGTTTGCCGCAATTTCTCACCAAGCTCAGAAGACTCTTTGCCGTACAAAACGTTTTCTTTTGAAATGAGGTCACGTTCTTTTGATCTTCTTGGTTTCTCCTTGTCTCCACCGTCATCACATTGGTACTGTGCGAGGTATTCATCCTTCCCAGTAGATTTCGGAGGGTCCGCGACACTGCACAAAATAAAATCACATTTCTCACTTCTGCTGAAGGACGTGAAGATTAACAGTAAAACCTTCCAAAGGCAAACAAACAAACAAAAACCTCCAGACTACAGGAACACTCGCAGAGATATGCCATTTAGAAACCTCTCCTGTGATTAGGACACCTTCTTCAGCTCCCTGAGAAAGTGCTTTCTCCCCTCTTGCTTCTGAAGCCATTGCACTAAAAAAGCAAATGCATCCGTCTCCTTCCACCTGCTGCTCTGAGAAAAAAGGCATAGGGGCGAGCGGGGAACAGCCAGTGTTTCTCCAGACAGTGGAGAAAAATGGAAAAACATTCTATGAAGGAACACAAGTTCTCCTTGAGGCACCAACCTGCATCAGAGTGATATGCTCAGTGCTGATCATTAGTTCTGTTCGTAACGCTGGACATACAGCATGGAATTGTACTAATTTAAATCCTTCCATTAAATACTATTAGTAGACAGATAAAACCGTAACGAACTTCCATAAGGTCTTGTCTTAATCAGACTGTGCTCATTTTACCTCGTTTCCTCTGACAAGCTGTTCAGCTGGCTGGCTGTGAGGGACTCCGTGATGATTTCTCGATTGACTGAAGGCATAGCTCCAGGCATCTGCAATCAAAACGCACAAGTCAGCAGACAAAAAAATACTATTTGTAGTAGTACTGAGGACTAGTCTTGTCAGAATTTCTCCATTAAATGGTAAGCAAGACCGTTTTGAGTTGTATGCATTATCTACACTTCAAAGATAACCCCAACTCACCTCCCAAAATCTACTTTATGAAACTTAGGAATTTTTATCTCAGCTGAGCTTAAGTTGACAAGTTCTAATGTAAGCTCAGGTCTGCAAATTCTAATGGGATAATACCACAAAGTCTTACAATCACATTTGTGCTGTGTTTTCTCAGTATTTCACCTGAATTAGGAACACAATAAACACTCCCGAATACATCATAGGTGAGAAATTCTCGATGGAGCAAATCTATGTTTCAAGCAATCCATTTGTTTTAGAAAAGAACATCTCAGAAGGTTTAACAGGTTCAACTCGGCAAGTGGAATCATCAAGTTTCAGTCCGTTTTCTTTCGATTCATTAACTAACCTAATAGCACCATTTAGTGAATCGGTTTTTGGCAGCTCATGCTGGGATCTTCCTTCGTCAGCATTCTGACAGGAAGAACCGGAATGCTGCAATGTACGGACTACCTTTCCAACCAAAATTCCATTAGAGGACATTGCATTGCAATTCCTTTTAAATAAGCCCTTTGACTCCTCCTCAGATTTTCCTGAAGATTCTGCACCGTAAGGGACTGTGTTATCAGAGCTGAGTTTAGGATTTTCATTCACTGTTGGCTCCACAAAAATCTCATCAGAAACTTTTTTGCTTGTTTGCATTTGCTTCATTTGCATTACCGAATTTGTAATTGTGGATGAAGGAACAGCCTGGTAGAGATCTTCGTCCTCCGCAGCACTGCTAAGACAGTCAGGCTGTGACACAGTCCGACGAGCAGGCAATTTATTGTGAATACTGGTGGTGATCTTCTGTTTTCTTGACGGATCAGTAATTGAAGGCCTGGTAATTGTCTGGTTTTGAACACAGGCCATCGGTGGTGCTGAAGATGGCCTTTTTAGGGTGACACCAGTGGTCTTTGCGTCCTCTTTTATGGATCCATTTCCATTTAAACGGCTTGAATTCTGTATTTAAAAAGAAGAAATGGCAAGATGGATTAACGCAAACACTGCATTTAACATTTTGAAACACAAAACTCTCCTACTGAGTATTTCTACAAATGGTCTTAACACCTACAAAGAAAAACACACTGCCCTTTAAAGATAAATGCAAGTCCAATAAGCGTATTCAATTCCTGCTTTTGGTTTACAGCCGATTGGAATCAAATTAACATCATCTTTGAAAACCAGCCAAACAACTTAACATTACCTGCTGCTATTCCCAAATATATTTATTTTCCCCTTTAAACATACCCTGAAAAGCCTGAAGGAATTGTTCTGGTGCTCAGGAATAAGACAATTAGTTTTCCCTGTCTTAGCTAAAGTGACGACGATAGGAAAAACAAGTCCTCTTTTAAATGATTCGAGGATTAGTACACTCTGCTTAAATTGTCAAAGAGCGTAGCTCTCTGTGCTTTAGAAAGCTGTCTTGGAGGTATAAAGTAATGGAGTCGCATGGCTGCACAATTTAGCAGTAACCACTGTTTGAATGACTCTGGCTGTAGCATGAAGGCTGTGAAGAAAGCTGCAGCATGGGAAGGAAAACAAAACTAAGATGCTGAAAACCAAACAAAAAACCCCACACCAAACCCCAAACCCACTAGCAGTTTGGTGCCGTTACCTGCCCTCCCACTTCCCTGAATTACCTTAATCATATGAGGAAGAAGTCGTGGTCCCATAAATCCAGCCTGCTTACTATTAGCCCCCTGCTGACCAGGAGGGAATGAACAGGGATAAGATGGTGCTGGCAAGTAAAACGCACGTTCTCCAAGTGTCAAATCATAGCGCCTTCAGAAAAGAGCAGTGATCGTAGTTTAGTTTTTCTTTCAGCCTACTCTTGGATTAAATCCCATCCTATAATTTTAGAGGAACAGTTCATACGATATGGAAGCCTTCTCTACAGAAGGCTTCGCCAAGACTACAAACTGAAAAGGAGAGAACAGTCTTCCTACTAAGACTATCACTTTCAGAACAATAATTCATTCTTACACGACAGATGACCTTCATTTTTCTCCTTCTCTAAATTAGCCAGCTACAGGTAACACATAGATAGCAATTTACACAAGTGCTGCAGTTTCAGGCCAAGCAACAAAAGATAATAAATGACACAGAGAATTTCAGGTTAGACAGAACTGAATTAGACAAATAATAATCTTTCCCTGGGATAGCAAGAAAAACACTTGCAAAACAGAAAAATATCAATAACAGGAAAGTAAATCTCTTCTGAACACATGTTAAGATTTGTTATTACCTGATATAAAAAAGTATGTAAGCTTGCTGACCAAGAACTCTCTTAATGTCAGTACGGACTACTTTAGCATCATTCATCTGATACCAAAGTCCATTACCAGCCTGCAAATAAAGACAACCATTTCTTTAGGTGAATTGCACGTGTTCCAAATGAAATCACGGATAGGAACAAAATACACACGTGTCAAATAAAAATATAATGAAATCTTTTTCCCTAGAAACAGTAGCTGCTAGTCACGCTTTCACTGGTTTGCCAGCACAACCTTTACCCTGTTAGAAATGCTGTTGACTTCTACCTTTACATAGCATATATAGTGTCCTGAGTGACAGCTGACACCGTGATGTACCAGCACCGCGTATAAGGCATAGAGCAGTGGTTCTCCCATTGACTGTGACATGTAGGCTCTCAGGTCCAAATACTCCGGATATTTCACCTCCTAAAGAGAGACCAAGAAGATAGAAAATTATCCCAGAGTACTTCGTGGACTAGCCAGAGAAAAACACTTCCAAAAAACACAGACTAGAATTTATTTCTAGAATATATTTCTAGAAGATATTTCTTGATTCACTACAAATAAGTCTTCCCATAAACAATGTTTAAGACTAGAAGTTGCAGAGAACTGTTTCCTGATGAATCAGCCTTCTCAGAGGAAAGCATATGCTTCTTGTCAAGCGGGAACTTTATTGATATTAAGAGAAAGAATAAGCCATAGTCGTTAGTCTACAATTACTGTCTGAAAATATAAACAACTTTCAGCTTTGGGGGATGTCCCATTACACGATGATGTAGTTGCATTACAGTGGTAAATATACCTTGTTGATCTTTCCACCTGTGAAATCTGCAAATCTTTTCAGTGATATTGTGAGAACCTTGGAAGAACGGTGTATGGTAAATCTCTTGGATGCAGGAACCATCTTATTACACCTTAAAAACAAGCAGAGATAAGTGTTTGAAGGCATCTTCTTTTTTCGCCCCCAAAACAAACTCGTTTTAATGTCTCACGCATGCCTATGCTATTTGAATGACATTTACTTGCATAATAGGTTGGTCTTTTTTCTTTTCATAAACCCATGCACTGCGTGTCAGGTTTGTTAATACAGTGAAGAAGGTAAATTCTCCCAAAACCCCGGGCATAGCAGGAACAGGAATCTCTCACGAAAGGGTATTACCAGGTTGGATGGCAAGGTACCATTTCTTGGTCTACAAAAGTGGCTATTTGAACTCCAATCCTGAATACATTCTTTCAGCTTTCAAGGGAAATACAAATAATGAAAGTGGAACGAGAGAGCCTTGGTCCCCAGGACTAGAAATTGCAAATAATCTCCAACATAGGTCGTCTATCAACATCAAAAATACAACAGAAGCACATGGTCATTCTACAGGAGGGAGACATTTAACAGTAGGAAGTCTTCATGTACTGAGCTTCATGTACTGAGCTTCATGTACTTCATGTACATGTACTTCATGTACTGAGCTTGTCTGGAAAGACACTGAAACTGTCTGCCATCCTTTGAAACACAATAGTTCAGTTTGATACATTGCCCGCTCCAAGGTAGGACCTACAGTGTAAGCAGTGAAAATTAGCCACTAGCCCAGAGAACAACGGAAACTGGGCAGTTTACATCAAGAAAAGTACTGTCGAGAGCTAATAAATAGAAAGAACAAAAGTATCTCTTTTTGAATTCTGATGGCAAAATACGAGCCAGAGAATTGCAAACCCATAGGGAATGCCTCTGAACAAGACTTCCCCCCTCCAAAGAAACAAAAATCCAAGTGTTTTATAAACTTCCACAAAACTCGTAAGTAGATCCAAAGTTTAGAGGTAGTCCAACAGAGTCATGCAACATATAAAACTGACATCTAGGATTAAGACCTAATTCGTCAAAATCTTACTCGCTACATTTATAGCAATTCTCTCCACCCAGCTCTTCAGGTTTCACAAAGAGTTCCAGAGCTCTGGTAACAGATGAAACCGCCTAGAGGAGTGAGAAAGAAGAGCGTAAAGTCACCGTAAATTCAAAATTCCAGAGACGTACTAGTAGTTTATAAGAGAATCTTACTAACATACTCCAGCGATCTACTATGAGCACTGTGAAGAAGGAGGCAGAAAGAGCATGCTCAGCATTGACCTCACCTGGAAGTCATTTGACTTCGGAACAAATACTTTTCCAGTAGCCTAGACAGCATCTATAGTGTGCTTTGTCATCAATACTGGGGACAAATTCATCAGTCTAACAATTAGATGTACATTGGGGTAGAACAACAGAGAAGTATGACAGCATTATAATTTTTGCAGAAAGAGAATTCTTTCCCCTTAAACCCAATGCAAATGTGGAGACTATTTACATGGGCTCCACAGAAGGACAAAGTCCAATCCACTTCCTTAGCACCACCAAGCTCTTACGTTTTAACATTATATGTGGTTTGGTTTTTTAAGGTAAACAAGTTTAATTTAGAAAGTTAGGCATGTACTTAAACATCATGAATTATATTTAGAAAACATCTTACCTTTATATCCAAAGTGATATCAAGAAATGCCTCATACGTATCCGAAACTGCTTTGCAATTCAAGCACTTCACTGGAAGCAAAATATAAATGCTTAACCTTATGTGAAGGAGACTAACTGTCCAAATTCAAGTTGTTGACAGATACTACTTTAGACAAACTACAGACTGCTTTACTACCGACAAAAGACACAGATCAGTTCTAAGGACAGGAATATTTTTTAAAGTACCTCTCGATCTTAGAAATCCTCCAAATATTTGATGAATGATGGTGGTAGCTTGAGAAGATCTGTCCAATCTGGAAATAAATTATAATCAGACCTCAGAAGATTTAAGGCGCAGAGTTAACTCTTCAAAGAGTTTTATGAAAACTAAGGATGATGTAGACTTTCGTTGCTGATAGTAAATAAGGCACTAAAAGGTGCTAGAGATCATTTTTGATAGTAAATAAAGGACTAGAAGGTGCTAGAGAATGTATGAAAGTGAACTTGTTTATGCTTACTCGGTGCTTCCATTCAAGCACGCTTCCTGCATAGCATCAACAGTATAGCGCAAGAACTCGTGTGCGTCTTCTTGACTGCCAAAACGGAAATGTTGTCCTATTCCTAAAGAAGAAGATGATAGCATTCACCTCATTTAAAAATGAAATCATTCTTGTATTTCTAAAATCTCTCTTCTTTCTAGTGTTAAAACCACTTATACACATCAAATAAGTATTTGAAGATTACAAGCTATCGAAAAGAAACACATCTGAAGCCACTTACGACTGAGATTACTGATAACATGCGTAGGCTCGATGGCATCAACAGTGCAACGCAGGGCCTGGTTAATGTGAGTCTCCATTGTGCACATCATGCAAAAATCTTGTTCACGACCTGAAGAGTGAAAGAAGAAAGCATCCCAGTCCAGCAAAATATCCATAACTACAAACAAACATCTAAGTAAAATTTAAACTATAGATACGATATCCACTCTCCTTGCTACATTCTATTCTCCCAAGATGCCAATGTCCCAACAGTCTTGTAACATTTCATTTCACACAACTTTACAGAATAAAAATATCCACTAAGCCTGTATTCAAATGCATTTTGTGATGAGAAATCTAAAAGACTACTGCAAAGTCACATTTGTAAAGGCTGACAGGAATGTGAACTCCACAGGCTGAAAAATGTATTACTCTCTAAAATTACTACTAAATGCATTACTGTCCAATGCACTTCATTATTCCCACGAAGCAATAAATGATCCTTTAATAAATACATAAATAAATAAATAAATAAATTCATTCATTAAACAAACAGTGCATTAATTGCACTCCGTATGCTATTCGGAGCCCACTGCTAATACAGTGCTCAAAGCCAGCTTCTACAGGTAAAATCAGGCAAATAAGCTTGTCTCAGAATCACTGCTGTTCTTTCACCTTCAGAGCTGTCCAACAGATTTGAAATACTCTTAGAAAGTACTCACATGACTGGCCGTGCTCGAGAGAAAGCATGTAATTGGCAAGTGGGGGTGTGTAGGTCAAACACTGTAGAGTAGCATTAAGAAAACATGTGTTGCCAAGATTGTACAGGCCAACTCCAACACTTTGTGTTTCTCGCCAATCCATACAAATCTTCTCAGGTGGAAAAAGAATGCTCTGTGGTGGAGCAATTCCATCATTAACGACTGCAAGAAAGTTAAATTTAAAAAGAGATTTTGTTTGTTTGTTTCTAAGGAAGGTATTTAAAAAAATACTATTCTGCAGGAGCACCTAGAGGAGCTAGCTACAATCCAAGCCAGAAGAAAATTATTGCAGACAGCTTTAATACCGCCAAATTCAAATTGGCTGGTCAACACAATGTTTTGGGGAAAAAAAAAAAAAAAAAAACAGCTTTCGTCAACCATTTTAATTTTTCTAAGGCAAGGCTAACTGCCATTCTGTTTGTAGTACCTAATGCCAAGTTCCTCTCCATCTATAATCTTTAACCTGATTAACTCAACTACTGTTTTTTTCCTTATTATAACTTAAACCACAAGCTTAGACTTGAAATTATACGGAAAAAAGGTAAAAACTAGTAACTAGGAATGACGGTACCCCTACAGATACCAGATCTTTTCCTGAGCAATGTTATCATTCAAAAAACGTGTGAAAAATGGAAGCTGTGAATAGCAACAATCAAACACTTTTCTTTGCAAAACGGAAAAGACATGGATGAATCTGTGCATTACAAAAAGCTCCCCATATTTCTCTGTTGACTGTAAATATATCAAAATTAATTTCTGTAACATCAGTCACTTCAGTTGCCTTAGGGGATTCGCTTTTGAAGTCTTTGTTCACACTAGTCCCCTTCTCTATCAGTGCAACAAGTAAGAACTGCATTTTCTACTTTTGCTTTGAAGAAAATGGAGTCAGGATAAAGCTCACACTTACTTAGATCTCTTGGGGCAAAAGCCTTAGATTTTTCAGATGATCTACAGTAAATAGCACCTCCACGTCCTTGGGCCACAGAGACTTGGCTTGAATCTTCTGCAGGCGGTATCTGGCCCCAGTTTGCGGTGCGTGACATCAGTATTTTAGTACTTGGTTTCTTGGATTTGCCAGACCGCCTTGAAGAGGGCTTTTTAGACTTTGAAGATTTGGGCTTCTTAACTACGGTCATTGTTGACATCTGCGACAGAGACAGAAGTTCTGGTTGACGTAAGAATATCAAGAAGCATTCCAAGAAGAAAAGAATAGCAGAAGTCCTGTCACTTAATCTCAAAGAAACAGCCTTAAGAACTAAATCGCTGGTATGAATGATTTAAAAAGAATCCCCAAACTAAACACACAAAGTGAAAATTTCCATCTAAACTCTATCGGTATTACTTTTAGCTTCTGCAGAACTAGTGGCTGATGCCATTTCTTTCACTTCCGTAGGATTTTAATCCATTACAACTCTGGAGTCTTTTTAATATAAAAATGTAGAAGACATTCTCTGAGGGGAATCAGTTATTTATTGATTTCCAGAGTTGCACAATTATCTGTTAATTATTACCTATGATCTAATAGATAATTGTTGCAATTATCTATTGCTGGCGTTAGTAATGGAACACTATTACTTCACTGCCTGCGTTTTTCTGTTTCGTGTGCACAAAGGTACCCAGAACTCACTGCTCCTTTTCTTCTGTCTTTCCAGGGATCGCCCTCTACCTCACTGTCTACTGCACCAATCATGAGGGGTTTGTTGTTATTCTATAATGAGCCTAGCTTTTAAATACACCTTTTCTGGGCGTCACTTTGTGATAGCAAGTTAATTTGTGAGGGCTCCTCAGTCTACATCATGTGGTCGCTTTTTCCAGGTGAAAAAGCGGAGCCGTAAGTGGCAGTACACTAAAGCCCTGGCATGTTGAGATCCAAGAAGAGAGATGTTTGGCCCTCCTTCTCACTCCTGGGAACCATATACCTCAAAACCCACAGAGGATGGGCTATATCTCAGAGAAATCTTGGGAAAGGAGAGCATGAAGAGCACGTTTGCAAATTTATTTCTCCCTGGGCTTCTTCTGCTTCTCCACGAAATACGAGTTTGAATATAACTTTGGCAGCAGTACTTCTGGTGTTTTACTCCTACCACATTTAAAACTCCTACAAAAAACTGAAACGTTAGACTAAAAAGCAGCTCTTTCCGTTCTGCTTTGTAAAGTTGCACGTTTTCCTCATGCAAAACAACAGGGCAATGCAAGCTAGAAACGGAAATGCTGAATGTAAAACAAAACAAAACAAACCTCAGCCCTCCAGGACAAAAGCCAATAACTGCTACAAAGTCCTTTTTAAAATGCTGATTAGGTTTCAAGGTGATACCGCTTTAAATAAGCATAATTGTGTGTCCGTAGGCAGAAGCATCCATGACAGGATGAACTTCTATACTTCATGTTTTGTTACTGTCTTACTGTAGCACACAGGGACTTGTTACCTATAGGGAAACCACTAACCTAATGGAGCGTTTAAAACATAAGCTAGTTTGTTATACCAAAATGACTGAGAGAACAAAGCATAAAGTGCTTTCAGATTTCTAGCACGCCTTGATTGCTATCCATTAAACTTCAGACACGTTAAACAAAACACAGTAAATAAGAAAACTCCTAGTCCCACAGCTGGCAAATTATGTGCAGAGGTTGTAACTAGAACTTTTTTCCCTTGACATTTTACATTTAAGATTGATTTTAAATCCATTCTATACACACTTTCCGTTCCTGAAAAAACAATACGCAAACCTGAAAAATGCATTTACACGAGAAATGAAGTCGTCCTTGTCCGACTGGAAGACTAAGGTGACAGCTCCTGGGCTCAGGGATTTTCAGATAAGCTCCGATCTTCACCAGTGACAGCTCCTTTTTTCGGATTGAAAGAGAAAATGTTTCAGCAACACACTGAAAACACACTTAAGGGACAAGAAACAAAATTAAGACTGTAGTGAGAAGGAGAAAAGAAAAACAACACTGGGGAAGAAAGGAAAAGGTAAAGGAAAAAGGAAAAAGGAAAAAGGAAAAAAGCCTTGATCTTTATACTGACCAACGAGATAAGCCTTACACATTTTTAAGTTTATTTTTGACAACTGATTGAGGCGTTACCAGGTATTAAGTACGATTCAAGAGCAAATATTAACACTAGAAAGAAGAAATCCGATCCACCACCACTGTTTCAAAATACATCCATTTCTAATGTGGAGATAACGTCTCTCTGACAAGGTAGTAGAAAAACTGTAAATACCGACAGAGCTTCCTCTCCCGATGTTCCATATACATACCGATGCTGTTCCTACACCTACGCTCTGAGCATAAATTTATGTTGACATGAGTATCGGGTGTTACTCCTCTCTTTGTTTGCCTTGAGAGACACACCTCTTGTCCACTGAAAAGTAAACTCAAGATTCCAGATCAGTTAAGACAGTTGCTATCCCCCCATTCAGAGTTCTGCAGCAGCACTGTTCAGATGTGTTTAGCAGCCTCTTTAGAAAACGTTATCACTTAGGACCTGCTTCTCAGTAGGTACACGTTTGGCCTCCGCTTAGCAGAGAGTCAATCCCAGCTTAAGCTTTCGTACAAGAGCCCCTTCACGAAACGGACTTGGGCCCTGACATAACTGAGCTTAACCTTTAACCTTGAAGCTTCCTTAAAGAAGGAAGCAGCACCCAGGCCAGGAAATAGAAATTAATCGTCACTTTACCCTGAAACGCAGTGAGCTATTCTGTGCTGGCAGGATTGCTGCCGGGCTGGCCGACGAGGCGGCGGGCAGCTCCCCGGGGCCACAGGGCCTGTCACAGGGAGCCGCCGGAGGTCTCCAAGGTCCGGGAACAGCGGCAACAGCGGCAACAGCGAGGACAGAGGGGACAGCAGCAACAGCAGCAGCCACCTCAGCCAGGGCCGTCTCCACAACCGCCAAAACGGTCTCGGAATGCTGCCGAACTCGGAGCTCCAGCGTGACGCCTTTTGAACCTGGCCGCTGGAAGGACCTGCTTTTTGACTCTCCTTCTCTTCACTAGGAGCATGTTCCCTCTTGCTTTGGTAATGCTCTTTCTCAGTGTTTTTAGTCTTGTCCTTTCTACCTTGGCATCTCTCTGCAATAGCTGAGGAGGAAAGCTTTTTAGAGCTACATTCAGTGTCACACTTGAGAGAGGAAGTTTGCCGCAATTTCTCACCAGGCTCAGAAGTCTCTTTGCCGTACAAAACATTTTCATTAGAAATGAGGTCACGTTCTTTTGATCTTCTTGGTTTCTCCTTGTCTCCACCGTCATCACATTGGTACTGTGCGAGGTATTCATCCTTCCCAGTAGATTTCGGAGGGTCCGCGACACTGCACAAAATAAAATCACATTTCTCACTTCTGCTGAAGGACGTGAAGATTAACAGTAAAACCTTCCAAAGGCAAACAAACAAACAAAAACCTCCAGACTACAGGAACACTCGCAAAGATATGCCATTTAGAAACCTCTCCTGCGATTAGGACACCTTCTCCAGCTCCCAGAGAAAGTGTTTTTTCCCCTCTTGCTTCTGAAGCCATTGCACTAAAAAAGCACACGCATCTGTCTCCCTCCACATGCTGCTGCTCTGAATAAGAGCCAGAAGATTCAAAACCACCCTATTTGGTCTCCCCACATAGCCGAAAAAGACACCAGTTGAAACAGAGTTTTCTACCTCTCTCCCAAGAATTTACATTCACATATCTTGTGACTGCAAAAATAGAAGGCGGGGCTCAGGAGGAACAGCCAGTGTTGGAAATGAAAAAAAGCAGCCCGTTTCTTCAGAGTCTTAAGCCTATGCTACTAAGAAAAAAAAAAAAAAAAAAAAAAAAAAAAAAACAAGAGGAAAGGAGAACAACAGCGGGAAACTTACCTATCCACAGGTGTTCAATTGCAAAGCCTCCGCTGGAGGATCAACAGCTGTGAATTCAGCGTGCTTAGGAGAAATCAGATCTACGTCTGAACCACAACTGTTTCAGTAGCATCACTAACTTATGTTACTCTGAAGAAGCAGTCAGCACCGTTTCTATGTTAGGAAATAGCTGAACAGTCTGTTATTCACAGGAATTATTCAGGCAGGCTTCTTTAGGAAGGCTGGGTTTCACTAGAACATTGCTCCGCAAGTCCCTTCTATTCCTTTTCCCCTTAGAATCTGGGGATGTTTCAGCTAAAAAGGAGGGCAGAAACACTCTCCGTAGGTCTCCACCATGTAGTAAAACAGTGCTGTGTACCTGGTTAACTTCTGCAACCAGCAAAGCATTGCTATTTGCAGCAGTGCCCTGACCCCAGCCTCTTGCTGAGCTCCGTCCTGTGCTGCTCGGATGCTCCCGCTGCTCAGACACGGGGGCTTAGAGAGCCACCGGGCCAGCACAAGCCCCCGAGCTCACTGTCAAACTTCACTTTTGGCATCTTTCACTTCACCAGCGCCGCCGGACGAGGAGCCCAGCAATGCCTGACGCCGCTCCGGGCTCACCTAAATGCGGGGCAGGAAATTCAGATTCAAAGCTGCGAAGGTTTTTCTTAGTGAAAGCATGGAATGAGTGGCCATCGGTGACTAACCTTACAGGAAGGCATTCACTTTGTGAATGCTGCAGTGAGTGAAGACTGAAGGCGTTTTCTGAGTGACCTAAGGAGAGCCCTCCCCGAAAAGCAGGACGTTTTATTGTCTATGTAACATCTCCTTTGAAGGCTCGAGCATGAGATACACCAGGTTTAAAATCTCAAGACACGGATCTGCCACCACAGAAGCAATACATTTCATCTACTAAGCCTAAATACCGTATTTTGCCTCCTCTGTAGGTTTAAAAAAACACGGCCATGCTTGAAGGAATGCATTCTCAGATATTCTACGTATTTACAGTGCTTTAATTAATACCACAGACATGTTGTGCTGTTGAGGGGAATTTGCAATTACATTTTCATTTCCAACCAAACGCAGCCTGACACAAATTGGGAGCAAAAGGAACTAATCATCTGGAAGCCGGGATATGCATCATTCGCCATTTTCTAAGAAAATGACAAAAATATAAAACCCCAGCAGTCTGAGAACGTGAGCGCTGAGGTAAAGGCCTGATCAAACAAACGCGCACAACTATGATTTGTCCTTTTAACTCAGCAAAAGTCTGCAAACTGCCATGGTAGCAAATGAGGAGAAGGAGCTGGTATTTACAGAAGTTGCAGCTGAAGATTCAGATAAACCATTCGGGTCGATGCTCCCTTCCTGCAGGTTTAAGCTGCGGTCACATCGCCTATTTCAAACCCTTTTGATTTCTACCAGTCACCCCAGATCCCACCTATTCTGCACGTTTTCCAATCAATGAATTCGCTACATGATTTCTGGGGCAGAAGAGCAGGCCTGGTGAAGAGGAGCATGCCTGGTGCCATCATTCAATCAAATCAAAAGCGTCCAGGAGAAGCCCGGGGTGTGGTACTCACAGGGAATGTTTGCGAGCGGCCAAGTTCAGCAGAAGAGAATAGGCAGGACTGGAAGCCCAGGGGAACGAGATGCATCTGTTGTTGCAGGCAGCCCCAGCAAAATGTTACAGCTTCACTAGCCTGGGGCATGATTCCCCCCTTCCCTTTTCACAGCCAAGTACAATATTAGCTTGCCTTTTCTTTTTTTTTTTTATTATTATTATTTTTATTTCTTTTTGCCATCGTCAGGCTGAGGCCGGCTGAGAATATTTTGTGTCTAGACTAATAAATGTTTGTGCAGATTTTGCAAGAGCGGCTTATGGGAACAGAATCCACTTTTTGTTTTCTGCTGGAGGAAAAAAAAATAAAATAAAAATAAAGGAGGAGCATTAAAAGCAACCAAGCACCCCCGTGCATTTGTTTGAAATTGCATATTACGGTGCTGCTATTTTATGTGCAATCAATACATAATTTGGAAGAAAAAAATGCTTTTAAAATTCAGAGCTATCCCTGAGCAGCTAAGGTTCTCTTGGAAACTGAAGGAGGAGTCTGAAATTATTGTTCTTTTGTTTGCCTCCCCCAGTGGGAAAGGCAGCACACAAGTAGAAACCACTGTGCTTTGAGGCGGCATGAATCATTAAGAATAAAGATTCCTCCCCCCCCTCCCCCTCCAATTAAACATGAGATATTAAAACTGAATCTAGGACAAAGGTAAACTAAACAGACTCCTTCCTTCCCAGGCAGTCAGTGGGTTAAATCAAATATCAAAGGGGCAACATCAACCTTATAACTTCCTCTGCCGAAATTAAAAAAAAAAATAAAGGTAACTTCTATTTTGCCTGCCCCGACCCCAATCGCATCGCCCGAATGGGTGCAAACTGCTGGGATATGTGAGGGCCCAAGCCTACATTTTCCCTTTTTCGTATTTGTTGGAGGAGGGCGGGGTATCTCCAGATGAAATGGCTGACCGAGCTTTTTATTTCCTCGCTTTGGGTGGAAATGACTGAATCTTTCCAGGCAGCGGAGCAGTGCTCGACCGGCTCCCTCGGCCTCCCCGCGTGGGAAGAGCTCTGCCGGGAGCAGCCCGCGTAACCCTCAGATGCCAGCCCCATCAGGATTAGGTCCAGCAATGGGATGTTGGCTCCTCTAAGTGAGGACGCATCCTCTCGAAACACATACACAGAGATTTAAATGAGATATTCCCAAGAACACCTGCCTATTCTTTCAGCACGTGTGCAAAGAGTAAATTCATTTTACTTCATTCCTCTTTTTCTCAACTCTCCCCTCCTTCCTCCGGAAGGAAACAGACAAGCAATATTAGCAGGGCCTTCCTTTTCCCCTGGTGGTGTCCAAGAACGCGAGAATTGAGAAAAGCGACTTGTCAGGAATCAAGTTTAAGAAGAGTGTTTGTGGACTGCGAGGTAAAATACCGGAAGCTGTAATCAGAAACACAACTTTTAACTAAAAAAAGCTTCTTTCCATTGTAAATTATTCCAGTTAGTGAAATAACAAATTAGTTCTCTGCTCAGCCACAGCCTCCTCCACCAAATTTAAGTAAAACCTGCAAAGAAGTCAAAGTTGTAAAACATTTGTCAGATGCAAGGGGCAGCGTTGCGTGGGTTAGCATCACGCTCAGATGCCCACAGTACCAACAGGTGCTTTCTTTCCAGAGGCACTGGCTCCTCCACGAGTTCCCCGCACGAAGAACTGAAGAAGCTGCAGGCAGGGTGAGCCTTCCTCAGTCCTCATCCTCACAGCAAGGAGTACTGGGGACGGGGAGCTGTGTTTCGGCTTGCTAAGAAGCAGAAACCCCCCGAGTTTTCAGGCGGGCTCCGCTCAGCTCCCCTTGTGACTGCTGCTCGGGACACGACCCTGCCTTGCTCAGCACCCTCGACTCCAGCAGGTGCTGCTGCTGGCAGCTGCCCTATGTATACAAAAAAAGAAGAAACCAACACAGTATTTTCCTGCTTTTAAGTATATCCCAAGGATTTACTAGGCATTGTGACGTTCTGCAGAAGCCCACAGCTGTAACTAAGGTTTGTGGGGTGTAGAGGGGCTGGGGGCTAAACAAGGCCAAGAAGAGCCACATCTCCTCCCCGTTTGTCTCCCCTGTACTCTTTTTAGGACATCCAACATTCCCAGATCTCGTTTTGTCCCAGTGACCACACAGGAGCCTGGCACTCATGCACTACGCCTTAAAACCTCTACAAACCGTGCGCCTAAGTCACAGCACTCATTATAAGCCGGCAGCTCTTTCTGGTCTCACAAACTATATGTGGCTTGAGAGATGCTCTCCAGATTCAGGGCGCTGAACACCTGCAGCCTTTGCCATAACCATGACAAAGTTCAGGAGCTCCCTGCTGGCTCCAAGGCTGGCTCCAGCAGCGGCTTCAAGCTGTGGGTCAAGAAGGCCAAGACACCCAACGAGAACCTGCAACACCAAGTGGCTTTCTGGAACGGCTCCAAACACAACTGGAAGCCTGTTGGTTTTTTTGGAAGTGAGCTCTTGTGGACCTGTTAGGTGCAAGCAGAAGTCAAACTCTCAAAGCATGTTTGCATCATTAAGCTCTCCATGATCTATCTCCAAGGTCTTCTAAGAGCTAGTAGCAACGTGGTCAGAGTTCTTGCCTGTTTTTCCCTTCACGTTCTTCCACGTCAGCAGCCCTGTGCTCCCTTTGGGCTGACTTCCAGAGCTGGGTAGAAAGGATCCCCTGGAAGCAGAGATGCTGCTTTATGCAACACCTTGCAGCTCACTGCACTCTGAAGGGTACACGAAAAGAGGTGAGTGGTCCTGGTGTGGTTCCTTCCAGCTCTCAGAAAGGCAAGAGAACTGGAAATGAACCATCAGCCAAAGGGAGGCACGGCGCAGCCTTACGAAATGCCATCTGGCTGCTACAGGATAAGGAAAGGAGGCATTTTTGGTGGCTCCCATCTCCACAGAAAAAGAAACAACTATTTATGCAGCAGAGTGGTTGGAGTATTTCAGGAGGCCCTGAGCTACCCCAAAAACCAACAACGAAACCACAAACCAAACCGAAACCAAACCAAACTAACATGATGGACTGCAATAAAAGATGAAAATCAGAATTAATACTACCAATGACAATAAAGATGTTGAAAACTTGAGTCATCACATCCCTTGTGTAGACTGCAGGAGGAAGCACCTTTAGTGCCTGATGTGACAGTGTCAGAAAGTTAATTAATAACACCACAAAACTGGATTCCTGTGAGCACACACTCGGCAAAGGCGATACAACCGACAGCCGGACTTGAACACTGATACTGGTACCTGACTGGGAAACAGCGAGGAAACAAAGGGAGGAGGGGAAACCGTGCTATCCTGAAAATTGCATCACTTGTTTACAAGTCACCGGCAACTCCGAGGCAAACCATCTCGGGCATTTATGGATCAGTGACCTCACGTCTCTGGCACAGGACGGAGAGGGAATACCGACCGTGAGTTCACAGAAGGGAATAGCGCGTCCAGGCCCTCCTGCACTCCGCCAAATGTGGTCAGAATGTCCCCTCCCCTCATCACCCCAAAACTTATCACGTAGGACTTCTATTAAACAGACCCCAAAGAGCTCGTTCTGTCAATTTTGCAACAGGCTCAGCATTTCTCAAAATTAGAGAGGCTAACTTCATAATATACAAAAATACTGCATCTGGCACAGGGGAATTCTCAGCTAGACTTCAGCCTTGAGACAAAGCAAAACTGACCATAGAAATAGAGATTGGCCAGAGCTCAGCCACAAGAGAGTATGCCTCCGTTATATTTATTATGTGCAAACAGAACTAGAAAAACAGTTTACACTGACTTGCTGCTTTAGAAGTTAGTTCCATAAAGATGGAAGAAATTCTCAACTCAAACTTGAAGAAAGCATCAGACTTCAAAACCAGCCGTAGATCTTTGAAGTAAGACTGTTATGAATTCAGAAGTCACATCCAAACAAAAAGATCATTTATATTAATGGTAACTAGATTAAAAAAAATTTAATCCTGTCCCTCAGGCTTTGTAAGTGACTGGGGGAAAAACAGCGCAAGGATAGTAATAAGCCTAAGTGAAACACCACAAACTGCTAAGGGAAGCAAAAGACCCAAAGAAACAGCCTTTTTGGTACATTAGGAACAAAAGGAATCCTAACAACAGCACAAAGTCCATCACTTGACAGAAATTCTTCAGCGTAGAGAAATTTACAAAAGGCAGAACCGTTCAAAACCAAGCTCTAACAGGCTCCAGGGACGCATGGACACGCAGCGATAAACATCGGTTTTCCCAGTAATAACCAGCAGAGATAAATGACGACAATTACGGCTAGCAAACGGAGCGCTGGATGCAGCTGAAGCAGGCACAGGTCATCGAGGGCTTGGCAAGAGAAGAGAGAGCCCAGGAGAGCCACAAGAAGCATTCAAGGAGTAGGAAAGCCTCACAAAGAGAATGCGTGCCCTACCTCCAAGTGTTATGTCTCAAACTTGTCTTTGTTAAACAAGCACAGTGCACAGGTGCTTTACGGAAATGCAAAGGGCTTTTTGGCTGAGGAAAGCTAGTAAGACTGCCAGCCTGAAGTTAGCAGTCACCTCGTTTAGAAAAAATGGCACCTCCTTCTAACGAGCTCCGGAGAACCCAATTAACAGCGTAACTGGAAGAGGCTGCCTTGCTGGCAATGTTTCAAGATGGTAACAAATGGGTTTTCTACATAATGTCTGCTTGTTCGGGGAGGTTTGGACTTACAGCCTATGGCATTTAGGTCCTGGGGTTTGCCTCATACAGGTTGTTCTCCACAGCTGGACCAGGTTCCTCAGAGCACCCACCAGCTCCTCGTGCGTGAAACCCCTCTGAGCAAACACCAACACAGCACAGGCTGCTGCTTAACACCAGCAGCGCAGCTTTCCAAACTCCCCTCTCCTTTCCCCCTCCAGCGGGCTGCTCGTGTTCACCTCAGGCCTTCCACAACATAAGCCCCCTTTGCACGGATCGCCGTGCACTTTGACAGCCCCAAGGCGCTCTCTGGGGCGCCTGTCCCGGCTGGGACCGCCACCTCAGCCTTGACTCACCCTTCAACGAAGCCAAACTCCTCCGTCAAGCCTGACAGGGAGCCCCAGCACCTACCGGGCAGCGCTGACAGCCGCAGCCTCTCCGCTCCCTCAGCGCCCCGCCGCCGCCTCCATTAGGTGCCTCGCCCCGCCGGCTGCCAATCTCCAGCGCCGCGCAGCACCTGGGGGTCAGCCGGGCGTCAGGGCGGCCCCTGGTACCGCAAAAGCCCCCGGCACCGCAAAACCCCCCGGCAGGGCTGGGGACATGGCCCCGCTCCCCTCCCACCGCCACACCGAGCGCGTGTGTGTATATATAGAGGGGGGGGGAGCCCGGTCTCGGCTGGCTCCGTCCCGTTTCAAGGCACGGAAAGCGAAGTTGCTCGCCCTGCCCGTGTGCCCCCCATACCCCCGGCTCTGTCACAGCCCAACCGCGCCCCGTTCCCCCCTCACAGAGCCGGGGAAGGGGTGCTCGCAGCCGCCCCTCTCCTCAGGGCCGGCCGGGGGAGCGCCTCGCCTTCTCCCCGGGGGTCTCCCGTGGCCTCTTGGGGTCGCCTCCCGCAGCCGCCTCGCCCCCCTCTCCTCTCAGCCCTGCCGCCTGCCTCCTCCTCCGCCGCCGCCGTTTTGTGTCTCTGGGAGTCGTCCGCTGCCGGCGGGGCGGGCGCTGAGCCGTCCCCGAGTCCCAGCTCCGCCGGCCGCCCGGGCCCTCGCCTCGCAGCCCGCGGCACCCACTCGCATCCTCCTGGCACCTCGCAGCTTCCCCCCCCCGTCCCCGGGAGGGTTTGAGAGCCGGGCAGGGCCAGGCAGCGGCGGGCCGCGGTGCCTCAGCCTCCCCCGGCAGGGAGCGGGGCGGAGCCACTCCGCCCGGCAGGCGGCGGCCGGCCCGGCCCGGCTCGGCTCGCCTCGGCTCAGGGCATAAAGGCGCTGAGGGCGCCCGGCTCCCCGACCTCGGCTTCTTCTCCAGCCCCGAGTTCCCCTCAGGTGCCCGGTGCTGAGGGAGGAATGCCCTCCGGGGCTGGCTGGGACACCCCCAAAACCTTTGGAGAAAAAACAAACAAACAGCGAACAAACAAAAAACCCACCCCCAACCCCCTTTTTTTCCACCTCCAAGTTGAATAAAGAGGAGCTCTTCCTTCAGTACGTGTCCAGATATCTTAGTCTACGCTTCGCTTTAACTCCCACTACGTCCTTCTCTTCAATACCGCTGCTTTTAGCAATGTTTTTACCTCAGACGCTAAAAGTTGATCTTTTCCCCAAGTCAGAAAAAACAGAATGGGGCTTCTGGGAACCCTTAGCTGTGACAGCTGTTCATGTCCAACCTAGATTTACTCCTTTATATATATTTAACTGTGAAGGTCTTCTTCTCTCCAGACTAATAACGGGGAGAAGTTTGCCCAAAACTTTGAAGAGCAAAAGTTTTGATGCCAGGAACGCTCCTGCTTCCTCGTTGCCTGTCATTCCCTTTTAAGTATGAAATTTTCCAGTTGCAATGCAATGAGCTGACTGTGGTTCCAGAGGTAAAGATGCATTTAGGATACCAGGTTTTCAACATCGTCTTGAAGTGGATAAGAAGAAACACATTTTTGCCTCAATGATATTTTTTTTTCCTCTCCTTTGCCTGGAGATGCAATGAAAGCTTCCTGTTGTCCGCTCAACACAGGCATCTTCTTCACGGTAGCTTTTTAAATACAGTGCTAACAACACAGCTCTTTGTTCCCTTCTGTACATCTACTGAAACGCAGATTAGGTGCCAGGCGTAGGTCAGTCTTGGAAAAAGCTGCCACCCCTAACACACTGACGGAAACGTCGGCATTGAGTTGCACCTGGCTCACGATTTGCCAGTGTTTGCCTAGAAAGCTCCATGGTTTATATAGCATAGATAGATCCTGAAACAATTGAGAAAAGTTAGACTTGGAGCACTGTGTCCAGCAGTTCTGGGCTCCCCAGTACAAAAAAGACAGGGGTCTCCTGGAAAGAGTCCAGCGGAGGGCAACAAAGACGATAATGGGGCCTGGAGCATCTCCCCTGTGAGGAAAGGCTGAGAGACCCGGGGCTGTTCAGCCTGGAGAAAAGACTGAGAGGGGATCTCCTCAATGTGTATAAATATCTGAGATGTGGTGGACAGAGGGATTTGGCCAACCTCTTTTCAGTGGTTTGTGGGGACAGGACAAGGGGCAATGGCCACAAAATGGAGCCCAGGAAGCTCCGCACCAACATGTGAAAGAACTTCTTCACGGTGAGGGTGACGGAGCACTGGGACAGGCAGCCCAGGGAGGTTGTGGAGTCTCCTTCTCTGGAGATATTCAAGGCCCATCTGGATGCCTACCTGGGCAACCTGCTCTAAGGAACCTGCTTTGGCAGGGGAGTTGGACCCGATGATCTCTGCAGGTCCCTTCCAACCCCTACAATTCTAACAAAAAGGACTGGTTCATATTCATACTGGTGCCACAGTGGTGGAAGACGCTTATTAGACTGGCCTAGAAACCTGAAGTAATGTGCTCAGGAGTGCTAGCTAGTATCCCAAAAACTCAGCCCTGTAGAATGCAGTCACGGGAGAAAGATGACAATGCACTTACAACAGATTAGGAAAAAAGCTAGGAAGCAGAAATGGATATTTTTATGGTGTACTCTTTTGAGCACCTCAGAAGTTCTTGTCACCTGTCTTGTCTGTGATTCCTCAACTTCATGTTCATTATATAAAGGATTTCTCAAAAAGTCATTTTAGAGAACAAGAAAAGCAAACCATATACACAATCCCATTAAAAATGTCAAGCATAGATAAAAAACATCATACGATGGGTGAGCAATGTCTGACGGGTAGGGCTCAGAGGGTTATGGTAAATGGGGCTACATCAGGCTGGTGGCTGGTCACCAGTGGGGTCCCCCAGGGCTCCGTTTTAGGGCCAGTTCTTTTCAATGCTTTTATAAACAATTTGGATGTAGGACTAGAAGGTGTTTTGAGCAAATTTGCTGATGACACTAAACTTGAAGTTGTTGACTGTTGAGGGTGGAAAGGCCTTGCAGAGAGATCTGGACAGATTGGAGAGCTGGGCGATCACCAACCGCATGAAGTTTTACAAGAGCAAGTGCCGGGTCCTGCACCGGGGACGGGGCAACCCTGGTTATATGTACAGACTGGGCGATGAGATGCTGGAGAGCAGCTCTGCAGAGACGGATCTAGGGGGGTCGTGGTTGACAGCAAGTTGAGTATGAGCCAGCAGTGTGCCCTGGCAGCCAGGAGGGCCAACCATACCCTGGGGTGCATCAAGCACAGCACTGCTAATCGGTTGAGGGAGGTGATTGTCCTGCACTGCTCCGCGCTGTGCGGCCTCACCTCGAGCACTGTGTGCAGTTCTGGGCACCACAGTACAAAAAGAACATTAAACTGTTGGAGAGTGTCCAGAGAAGAGCTACGAAGATGGTGAAGGGCCTTGAGGGGAAGACATATGAGGAGCGGCTGAGGGCACTGGGCCCGTGCGGCCTGGAAAGGAGCAGGCTGAGGGGAGACCTCATCGCGGTCTACAGCTTCCTCATGAAAGAATCATAGAAACACAAGGTTGGAAAGGACCCACAAGATCATCTAGTCCAACCATCCTTCTATTACCATTACTACCTATTACTAAAATAGCAGTAAGCACAAATGAAAGCTTAAGAACACTTTCTATTACTATAAAAATAAATAATTTGTAATACATGGTTAGTAATATTTAGCAAACAGTGTGCTACCACCATCACAACGGCCTATTACCCCTTCTAGCTTCAGAGGCATCCTTACACATCCAAAATAGAGAGGAGGATATAAACTATATGGATCTCTCTCAGCAGTGGTTTCACAACAATTAGAAGGAAGAAACAGTTGCTGAGAAGCCACAACAAGCTCAAGTTAATTTCTGGACTTTGAATAATTACTCCTTAAGTTCTCTCTCTCTCCATACAGTAGAGCACGCTCCTGACTAACTTGTACAGTGCACTCTGAATAGGAGAGATTTGTTTGCCTAAGCTAAAGGAAGAAATAGAAAACCAAGAAAGCTACTTAACTTTTAACACTTAAATTAAATGTTAAGTTACAAAAGTTCACAGGCCATGAGATAACATAAATAAATCCCTTCTCAAGCTAAAAGATCTCATTTTTTTTTTTCAGGAGCGGCCTCCCTGAATCTAAATAATCCTCTCACAGGCAGAACAGAGTGTCCGTTCTAACTCTTTATCACATGTGGAAGAAGAGATCGAGATGACCAGTGCCTAAAAAAAAGAGGCACTCTCTTTTCAAGGCAGACTGATCGGCACAACAAATTTCATCTGTTCTCAAGCACAAGCAACTCTAAGATAAATGGGTTCAAGGATCTTCAATGTGAAGAGTGAATATCCAAGCGTATACTGGGAACACCTGACTTGGACCATGGACGCCTCACACAGATTTCTGAGGAGTTCGGACAACTCCGAAATCATCTTTTACAGGAAGAGACCAGAGAATTTGACTCAGTGTAAAACTGGCACAGGCAGAAATCTCCCCAATTACAGATGCTCAAGCGCATTAGTTAAAAAGAGATTAGAGTGTGACTAGAGAGAAGTCTCAAACTCTTGTTATATACTTAAATTTCTCTCCAAGGATGGAACAACTGCTATCACCGTGCATGACTGGCTGTAGAGGGAGAGAGCGAGTGAAAGACTTAGAAAAGCACCTTCCCTTCGTAGTCCTCCCGCTCCCAAAATGGTTCCCAAGGAAAACTACTGACAGACTAAGGTTAACTGCTTTGAAAGGGCTGTGTGGGTGGACCCATTGTCTTCAAGTTCAAGCTTTTTCCTGCAGAAACTGCCAACAGTTATGCCAAATATAACAATTGTTTTGCAAGGTGGATAAACGTCTTCCAGACTGAAAGGGAGAAGTCTTACTGTTGTTGTCTGTGCACAGACAGCTAAGCAGTGAAGAGCAATGCTAAACAACCACGATACCCCAGAACACACAAATACTGCGTAACAGTGACAGAAAGTGCTAGAATTCAAAACAAAAATTACCTTCACCAAATCGGTTTTGTCGTAGTCTTCTCTCTGGTTGTAAATACACTGATTAATGACGCCATATACTTTTTCCAGGTGATAAATGTCAAATCCCTTCGTTATCTCAGTGACAAAGCATAACAATTTCTGAAGACAACAATGGAGCAAAACAACAACTTTAGAATAGTACCAGATCCTTTGAATACGCTCTATATGTTTTCGGAGGTTGAACAGTAACAATACAAGTGAGAGCCTACTTTTTCTTACGCTATTAAATAAAATGTGACACTTCAGAGAACAGATTAAATATCCCATGAGATTTCAGCAGGGAAAATGAGTTAATTTTTCATATTTCAGAGAAAGGAAAGGCTGAAATTTCGGACAATCTTTTACTACTAACCAATCTATCACATCAGTGGTTGTAATTGTAAGTCGACTGCTCCCAAAGCAGCAGGGAATGACACGATCCTCTTTGTAGGACAGCTGCTGCCACAGCAAAGCCACTGTTGCATTTCATTAGAGAAGCATTGCAGCAGCGTGGGGCACTGTAAAAAGGCTGCAGATCTTGTAGATACAGCTGTGCCAGCTGGAAAAGGAAGCACCCTTAGGTGATTACCTTTACCCACGTGTGCCATGCCTACAACTCTGCTGGCAGAACAGATTGCTCAAACGCCCAGAGCAAAGGTGGATTAGTTTGCTCAATCCTACCTTTAAATTCAGGGGTGGGTAAATAGCAAAGCGACTGCTTGTAGCAATCACCTCTCTCTCACACAGTCATTTCTATTACCAAAGATGCAGAGATGATAATCTCTGGCACAGCAACAGTGACAAGCTAGTGGCAGCACCTTCTTCCACTGCCACAGCTGTCCATTACCTGTGTGAGCCTGCAAGCATGTAGCTTTAGGGAGCAGCCATACCAAATGGAAATACTACTGCCCCCTGGAAATAATGCTGCTTATCATCTTATCAGCAAACTCTGCCTCCTTCATATATATATATATATATATATATATATATATATACACACACACACACACACAATATAAGAAATTCTAATACTGCACTTTCAAGGAATTTCAGAAAAGTAGTCACTTCTCCATGGCTAGCTAGTTTACGTCAACCTGCTAACTTCAGGTTTAATATCATCACTGCAAGAAATAAAGATCCTTTTCAGGTTCTTAGTACATCAAAGCATGAAAAAAAATCCCCAAATAAAAGCCCTCAAACCCATCATAAGAATTATGAATCATTAAAATGATATCCATAATAGTACTAGCAGGTTGTCAGTGTGGTATTTTAAAATTCAGCAAGGCCTTTTGTCTTAAAAATTAGGCAAAGAATCTGTCTCCTAAACTACAGATAACCAGAAGCAAATGGTAGCCTACAGAAATCTCCATGAGGTGTGGAAACTAAACAGTCACAGTGCATTAAAGGCTGAATTATTTCACTATCTGTATGTCCTTCCAATTAATTGTTTTAATTGGCATTGGTTAACAATGGGCTTAATTTGCAATTTTACATGACGCAGGAATATGTCCTATTTGAGCATTAAAAAAAAGCTGAAATTAGACATACTTTGAGCTCATAGCGATCCACAATAACTATGTAGTCTGTCTCCGTAGGGACTTGTACAGTGTTCTCATCACTTATCTGTTGTTGGTCTTCTTCCCAAGAACGTTCAGGAGTCACCGCTTGAAATGCCCAGGAATCTGGAAGGACACAGATTTCTTCAGTCAGGTTTTCTGTTTATCTAGAATACAGTCTCAGTGAAGTATCCTGTACCTGCCAAACAGTCTCTTTCTACAAATACAGAGACAGAATTGTTATCGTCTTCACTGAGAAATACTTGGCTTCTCCCTTCTTTCCAGCTAAAGTCACTGCTCCACAAAAATTAGAAACTAAGACAAAAAAAGCAAACAAAAATACCCACAAACAAACCAAAAGCACTAATGAAAAGCTTAATAGTGGAAAAAAATAGTCATGTTGCCAATTCAGGTTAGGGAACACATCTTAGAGTACAACATTAGGGCTTAAGTCTCCTATTCCACATGTTACTCTGGATCCATGCATCTTGAAGTGCAGCTTTTTCACCTAAGCTGCTCGTTATTGGAAAGCACCTCGTACAATAAAAGAATGTCAGTGACTGCTGGCTTTCAGTTAGGTACCATTAGAAAAAAACAGACTTCAGAATCAAAAAAACAGCACCTACAGAAACATGCGGGCTTGGCTTGCACAATTAGAGGAGCAACATCATTACGGAATAAACTGTGTGGTGACTTTTGAGAGCTGTAACAGAAAAAATAGAGTGAAATTGAAGGCTAAAGCTAATAAATAGTGCAATCCTCCTCAGCAAGAATAAGGTGCTAAAGGATCCGTTGGACTTCTCCCTTACCATTTGAACTTGGATTTTCATTAGTTATAGTTCCCCATCTTGGTGGGGAATATCCACAAAGCTTAGCACTTTCCTTTTCAGTGTTAAGTTTTACTTGACAGATGTCAGAAACATGTTTGTCCACAAACTCTTCTTCATCACTATCGTTTTGGTCATCTGTTGGTACTCTGTTCTCTGTATCGAATTGAGAACTCCTTCTTCGCTTTGCTGCAGCATGCGCACAGTTGTTCCTTCTGCACTTTCTTTCTGACGCACCTACAAAGAGACAGCATAAAAAAGTAATCCAAAACATAACCAAAAGAATTCTTTCTTCAAAATCCATTATCTTCATCTTACTTGACTGACAAGGAAAACAAAGGAACTGAGCTACCACTGCCTACATATGCTGAGAAAAGAGTTGAAAGTTAATGGGGTCAGTTTGCTATTAAGATTAAAAACAAGCAAACAAACCACACACACTGCTATGGAATTTCATTCACTAAACAGTCACTTTCAGGATTTTACATGCTGAGGATTCTTACTTTGGATTGGCAGTATTAATACAACGTGAGGTTATTTGATAAAGTCACTGTCTTACTGCATGAACTAATACAGATGAACATCATAAAAGCCTCTGGAAATAAGCTCTCCTTCGAGTCTGGTATCAAGCTGAAGACTTCAAAAGCTGAATACATGTTTGGAAGAGATTAATTAATGAGACAATTTTAAGGGAATATTCAAAGGAGAAAAAACGTGAAGACTTATACCTCGTATGCTTCCTGATTCGGTAAACCTTTTGTGAAAAAACAAACTTTGTGGTTTTGCCCAACATTCGTAGTATTCATATAGTATTGCAAAAGGATATGGGTGGAGTCCATGGCAAAATTCCCACTCTCACTAGTTAGACTTCCCTCCTTCAGCTGGAAATCACAGTATGAGGCAGCTAAGATTTTAGCATTTGGGGAAGGGAGGGGTGGAGTGGGGGTAAAAATACCATTTTGCATAATTAAAAACTAGTTAAGTATTCAGAAACTGCCATCCACAACATTTTTTACCTCAAGAATTAGCAATTTAGGGGCGACTAAATGGCAATTGGGCCGTCAAAGTTTTTGTTTGTTTGTTTTGTTTTATTTTGTTTTTGTTTTTTGTTTTTTATATTGTAAACCAACTTTCTTTGAACTTTAATTCATAACTATATTGAATGGATGACCTCTGGATTTCTCTCTCACATTTTGAAGTAAATTTGAAAACAAAATACCTCTGGCATAAAGAGCCAGGCATCAGAGACACCTGTTGCGTCTCAAGAACAGAGAAGGTATGAATGACAAGAGCAGCTGAATAAAATGCAACTTACCATTAGAAATGGGTGTACTGGCATCTACAGGTGCCGCTGTCATCGCCTCATTTTCATTACTCTCTTCATCTGGTTTGTCGTCTTCAGTAGCAGGGTTCTGCTGTGGTGACTTGGAGTTGTCACATGGAGCACATGCTGGAGAGGTGCGACCTTGCATTAAAGAATAGATACCAAAGATCTTCGTTGTGCATTTTCAGTTACAAATGCAGAGACAAGTCTTAAAATCCTTAGCGTTAAAGCACGTACCTCTTTTCTCACGAGATTCTTTAATTTGTTCACAAAGTCGTCCAAACTCTGTATCCATTTTGTTCCTCACCATTGAATATGCAGTGTCTTGCAAAACATAGGCTCTGTGACAATCTGAAATTTTACAGACTTTAACTGAATGTTGTCTACCAACCAATGAAACTGTTTTGATCACAGAAAAAAATTGCTTTCTTCATAGGTTAGTTCCAAAAGGTTATCTCAGTGAATATTTTCAGCATATCAACATAGAAGTTAATTAAAACAAAAGCACTAGTTCCTTGGGAACATTTATATCACAATTCCATGCCCAAGTAGCAAAATGATAAAATATTTACAATGTGGTAAGAGATGTTCTCTGTGGATGTCCAAAATCATCGAATCCATCCAAAGTCTATTGTCCGCACACAGCATTTATCCATCTATACGTTTGACAGATTTTTTAAACTAGGGCTAAAAAGCACATCCTCACTTGTAGATCTTTGATCTGGGTAGTACTCTAAGGCATTGTTACAGATTAGATCGATGTCCTTCAGATAGTCTCCTGCAGCGGGGTACTGGCACGAGTCAGTTTGAGTCAGAACTGTTGAAAGATCCATCGGCTCTTTAATCCTTGTGGCATAGTCAGGTACCTGCAGATCAAATACAAGCATTCAGAGGTTTTCTTAACCTTGCACACTGTCTACCAAAATTACTCTGAAAACTTTAAATAAACGACTTCCTAAAAACCCTGAACATTTGCGATGCATCAGAAGATGCTGAAATTAACCAGTTTGCTTCTCAAAAATGGAAGGGCTCTTTCAACTGGCATTAGAGCTGCTAGGAGAGGACAACAAGAAGTAGGGAGGTCAGAAGCACGTGCATGGTACAGAAGAAACACTGAGGGTGGGAGATTCATTTCACTTTGCTTCAGAAAATCACAACAGTGAAAGCTGAGTAAGCCATCCAACATTCTTTTTGCTGTCGACATTGAGGAAAAGGTGCATGAATTGCACCTGTGAAGTACCTATTGCAGGCATCTACTTTAGAATGAGATAACTGGGCCCAGAGGTGCTGATTTCTTCCCTCAGACCATAAGAGGAGCCTAATGACTAGTTCAGATGAAGACATACGTATCTGTCTAGATTTTTCACAGCTCAAGAACCTAGGAGAAAAGGGGAAGAAAAGCCAGTGGATGCCCACGTGAAGAGGCCTTTGCTGATCCGCAGGTATAGTCAAGTTACACCTGTCTTTGAAATATACGCCCCTAGTTTAGGCTTATCTAATCAATTAAGGAGAAAAAGGGATCTAAGCAGCCTATTGGAGGAAAAAGAAAACACACTGCACTTATGGTTGATTCCTCTTGAGGAGTTCCAGATGAAACAGAGAACAGGATCTCAAAACTTATTTTTACAAACTGCTGCTCCTATTCCTGTTCCCACAGGAACTGACAGTCCAATAAAGGGCTTTAGACTTCATTAAAGTAGTCCTGTAAGTACTGTTTGTAATTATAAGGAAAGATCTCTGTGCTTTTCAGTGCTGTGACATGCCTACATATCAAAGCCTTTTCACGAACAGACTGTGTTGGCATTTGGACTGGCTTCTTAGAATGAAACCAGGGCTTTCAGCGAATAATCCGATAAGAGACATCTGAGAGTCAGCAGAAGTAAAAGCACTGCCTCTGCTTCTTGCAAAATCCTAATAGTGCAGCCCTAAAAACAAAGTTGAACCTTCCCCAAAACGCTGAGAAATACGAACGCTGAGAAGTTACAGACACACACAGATCAGCACTAGTTTACCTTCTGTGGGTCAACGGGCTTTGCAAATTCCCTGAAACGTCTGTCAGTGGCAAGTCTGTGAGTAACGTCCCTCAAGAAAATTCTAAGTTCACGCAAGGCATCCTCCTCTTCCTCCTCCAGCATCCCTACTTCTTCCTCTTGTGGCTTCTGAGGCTCAGCTGGTGGTGCTACAGGCAGGACTTCCAATGTCCGATCAACTTCAATTAACCAGGAAAAATTAGCCAATTTACAGTACTCAAATACAAGCATATGACAAAATTACTGACAGAAAATGACCACCAAAGCAAATCCCAAAGAGCTAGTAACTTCGATAGGAAAGTTTTAGATGTACTTCTTATATCCTCCTCACCTGTTTTCTTTACAGGAGGCTTAGCCACTTGATTTAGAATTAGGTCCTCAAAAAAAGCTGCTCTCTCTGCCCTACCAGGCAACTCAATATTGCACACTTCTCCAAATTCCTTATTAAATAATTTTTGGATCTAAAGCAGAAGGAGGAAAGACATTTCAGATTTAAGGCCACAAAAACTCATCTTCTATTCCAAAAAGATGAGTACCTTTTAAAATGAATAATAACCTGAAGAACACAAACTGAAAAAAGTTATCTTCCTGGCCTTAAATGGCTACATTTTCACAGGCTGGCATGGCAAATTCAAATATCACCTTTAAGAATCACCTGTAGAATTAAATCTTGGTGAAGGGATTGTACGCTACACTGATAAAGTAATGGCTTTCACCACATCCAACATCGCTTCCTTTGTATTTACTGGCCCTGCTGCATCCTTTACTTAGAACCTTTATGGCTATAGAGGGAAGAGAAAGGCTTCAGCAGACAAGTGAGGGCTTTTTGCTGAGTTTTTATTTCTCTACCAAAAGGTGTCTGAAGTAGCTAGTACCTCTACATCTTCCTCCATTTTCAATTTCTAGTATTAAAAGGTAGGTAAGGAATTTCACTACTTATTTTAGAAGGAATTTAGAACCTGTACAAAAACTTCTGTGGGAACTCAAGCACTTTCAAAGCAGTTGATAATAAACACATCTAGGTAAGACCTGTTCTCTTCCCCCAGTAACTGAGACAAAATAATCGGAATGAGAACAGCGTGTTCCTGTTTTGGGCACCTTCCCTTAATGTAAACTCTCAGAAGTCAATGAAGTTCTGCATGTACTTTTACTACAGTTTATTTAGGAATACAACTAGAATTCCATTCCAAAGTTACTTGAGCAGAAATTGGAACTCAGCTTTCCAGCTTGGAAAGCTTTGGCCTATATGAAGAAAGAAACTGATTTTTTTTTTTTTTTTTAATCAAACTGTTTCAATTCTCTACTAAATTGCATTATTAGCAGTTTACCCAACATAGCATGGAATGGCAGACTGTCAGAAGAAATCTCTTCAGTAAAAACATCTTCTTGTCATTTCAAGCACTGCATATTCTTGACTGAACCACTTTGTAGCCACCGGAATTATTGTATTAATTTATTATTTGCATGCATGAGAAGGGGGTGAAAGTCACTTGCTTGACTCAGAAAAAACCTTAAGCAGATGCTTTCACAGTATTCTTTTTCTCTAAGCAAATTTTAAGTGATTTGTTAGGGTGCCTGAGTAATAACAGTAGGCATTTAAGAAAGCGCAGCATTTTGATGCTGAAAGCATTCATAAATTACAAGACACTGAAGAAATAGTAAGAAAAGTATTGACAAATACCTCTTCTGGGAAATCTGAGTGACGTACATCAGACGTAGCAAGCAGCAAAACTGGCGAAAATGCTGGAAGAGTTAGAGTTAGAAAAGTAAGTTTCAAGGCAGGTCCAACGTTGTCCCACCATAAATGGATATCTGGGACATAAATTATGCTTGGTGCTGTCTTCTGAGCATTTCGGATCAGCTAGTGAAAAGGAAAGCTTGGGTAAGAAAACTAAAACACGTAGAATAACCTGTTAATACATAGCTACATAGCCACCTGACTGCCCCATGAAACGAAACTATGTGAACAGAGTGGCAAGCATCCTTTCACATAAGGAATTTCTCTGTGCACCCTTTCAGATTACCAGTATTCGAAGAACTCTAGTCAGAAGATGGGAAGGATATATTCAGGCAGTGGCTAGACACCGTAGCTATATGGCCACAGCCACAATCATCGCATAACAAAGAAAGGAAATGTCCCTCTTATGGGACACATCAGTATTCAGTCGTGTAACATGTCTGTCCTTACTTGTATGGCTCTCAAATGTTCCCACTAAAGGTAAAAATATTTAAAGGTAGTGATGCCAAACAATAAAATGGATTTCCTGCCTAAAAGTAAAAACACCAGATCTGTTTATTTTTTCTAGTTAAAACCACATCAGCATGCAAATGAAGTGTTTAGTGAATGTTAATGCTTTTATTGCACATACTGCAACGGCACAAGTTGTGTATGTCCGTGTGAAAACAAAATAAACAGAAGCCCCAAACCTTGGTTGCCTTACTAATACAATTTAGAAGAAGGCTACAAAAAGTAGCCGACATGCAGTCTGATACAGAGCCATCTACTGGGAGCACACAGTCTTCGGAGGCAATGAGAACTACTTTCTGGATCCCAGGGAGATGAGCAGCATTTCTTTCCACAAAGAGATGTTTATTAGCAACACCGCCCAGCTTCCTGAGCTGCTAGCAACATCATCACTGTAAAATTGGGTATGGAAAATGTGGACATGTACAACATCCAGATTGTTTGTGGTTTTGTCTAAAAGAAAAGGGGATTTTCAGACAGAAGCAAACATCCCAGCACATTAAAACAACGCCACCTCCATTACCAATGAATTTTGCTCACCTTACTTGCAACTCGATTGATCCTTTACATACAGTCAGTGAATCCGATGAGAATAAAAAGAAAAAAGGTACCTGTCTGCAGATCTCTTCTGGCGGTGCAACGTTTGTAAGCAGAACAGAAAGGTCCAGGGTGTGAACGGGAAACTTCTCCAAAGCGTGCAACACCACGGGTGCCACGTAAGAAACCTGGCCGTACCCTTCTTTTCCTACTATTAGCAGACGGGGCCGGCGTGATGTTGGTTCACAGAAAGCACTCCTAGAACAAGAGTTAAGAAAACAAGTTTATAAATGAGGTGCTGAATAGACACACACAGATGTTCCAAGTAATTTTCCTATAGACTTACTTTTCCATCCCCAAATAATCCAAATGGTAGCGGTACATTAAATACATGTAAGATTTCCAGTTAAGTTATTCAGTCATTCCAATTGTTTCATCTTCTTCCCTTGTGTTTCCTATTCTTTACTGAACCAAGACTGCAAATTAATATCCCTGCAATCTTGCTTTACTACTAGGAAATAAATTTGTGAGGAGCATTTGTTTCCCCACTACAATCAGGCTGTACCTTTGCTGGCTTAAATCAAAGATGCTAGAGACTTCGCCTTGCTCTAGAGGACAGAAAATCTTCTGGACAGCACAGCAATAGAAACTGAGAAAAATAACTGATCCAGCTGTGACAACATGATCTAACTTTCCAACAGTGGGCTTGCATGACTTCCATACTAAAATACCACAAGATTAACGCAACTTGGTGGCTTAACAAATAAAGACACCATTCAGATTTTTCTCAAGGTGTTTTAACAAGCCATTTCTCAGTTTTCTTTCTGCTACATAATTCACCATTGGTTTAAGAATCCTGGAAAACAGAAGGGCAAAAGGTGGCAACACAAACCCATAAAGTTGGGGTATTTTTAGCTAAAAGGACAGACAGGACATTTATGTGGTCTTGAGTCTTTCAAAGAATGCCATGGATTAAGTCAACGTGTTCTGGTAGTCTACGGATCACTTTGGCTTAGGAAGAGAAGCCTGGGCTTTTCAATTTGGTCATTCAGAGCAACTTCATTACCACTTGAGTCCCTTCACCCTTTCTCCTTGTGAATACCAAGCACCCCTTCAACACACAAACTTGATGTTACCCCTTCGTCTACCACCCCTCGCACTTTTAACAGCTGGAACTGTTTACAAAGACTCAGCAGTCCTGAGAATTTAAACATAACAGGGATCTATCTTTCTTTACCTGCTGAAACAGAGGCGTTTTTTCTCTGGTCTGTCAGGCATTCCATCTTTTAATTCATCTCCAGAAACCAAGGATGCATCGTCATCACTGTCGAACGTATCATCTTGTAAAATAGGATTTAAATGGTCTGAAAGACAAAAGAGGTTTGTTAACTTTCCTGAATAGCCTTTGTCTCGTTCTCTTACATGAATACAGCTTCTAAATCAGTGCCAAAACCCTTTCTTCATTTGAGAGCACACACTGAAAGCTATTTCCTAGAGTTCATCCCACCACAGATCTAAGGAGATGGCACAAGGCCCTACAAAGCTGTACTAAGTCCCACTGATGTGTACGTATAAGGTACGCTACTCTTGGTGATTTTTTTCTCCCCCTTAGAATAAAGGAGATTACAAACAATTTCCGCAGTTGCTAAATAGCTAAAAACAAACAAACAAACAAACAAACAAACAAAAAAAAAAAACAAGACCATTTCTTTCTGGAGGAGGTTCCCACAATGAAAGCACGGGGATTAAGGATGTGATGGCCACAGAATTCCATTCATCTAGTAAATATCAATGCTAATTGATCTCACATGCACATGTATAGTACGATCCACAAACATTTAAATTAGGAGACTGGTTAAAAACGATGATAGCTAAAACAATATTTAGCTTAGACCAGTTATACTTGTATCCTGGTCCCGACATTCTTCAGAAAGGAATTAGAAACATTGACCTAGAAATGCTTCCCCTCCAAATATCTGAGTTTTGATTTTTTAAAGAAAAATAGGTGCCTTATACTTCAAACCTCAAGTCAACCTCTACAAATGCTAATTATCTTAGCTGCCGTCAGAAGCAGGATGCTTCAGTAGAGAACGCATCGTCCTTTACTGTGTATTGAGTCATTCAGGGCTTCCATTTGGCATTTCAGTTTCGAATCCAGAAGAAAACCTATGCGTTATCTTCCAGACATGCCCAAAAGAAAGACATGCACATGCAAATAATAAAATTCTACCATCATTATGTCTGAAAGGTTTAAGTTGATTGCACAAACCACAAGTTTTTGCTTTAGCAGAATTATAAAGAAGTGGATGCTGTGGTTATACCTTGCTGTCGGTCCTCCTTTAGTGCGAGCTGTGCATGCGGGAAGATCTTCTGCACAACTTGTAAAATATTCGCTCCTGATCTTTTAAAAAGTGGCTTGAAAATGGGTGATAGTGCTTGTCCGGGTGAAGCCACGATCCTGTTTGATGCCGGAACAACCTTCTTCAGAGCCATGAAAAAGTCCTTTGCTTTTATTTTAATAGAATTAACATCTAGTAGCAACTTCTCCCTACTTGCATAAATCTGAGGATAGCATCGACGTAGAGAGCACAGCGCAGCTTCAGTACATAAAGATTTGATATCTGCACCACAGTATCCTAACAAACAAAAATCAAACGTTACATCAGTCAAGGCCCAGGTTTACAACATGCAACATTTAAAGAATTTGTAATGCCAAAACCAAACAGGTTAACAGGGAATTCAAAGTGCTACCGCTCTGCAGGGAAGTTTCATGTTGCTCACTGCCTGATATCCTGCGCTTATGCAGCTGAAGCAGACTCCTCATCAAAAACTATACTCTTGAGGAAGATGCCCCAGAACCATTTAACGTTCTCAGACAACAAAAAGAACGACAACAAAGAGTAAATAGATGAAAGCATCTAACTCTGATTGCTATGAAGGCGTGCCAGCTGCCTCGTTGACTAGTTGTGCAGCAAGGCACAAGAGCTTGGGTACTGCCTGGTACAAGCTAAGGTTCTTTACAACTTGCTCACAAGCAAGAATCCATTTTGGTTTCAGTCTTACCAATGCATTTCTCAGCTAGTTCATCAAGCAACATGTCCGGTGGCTTAGGGGTCCAGTCACGAGTATGAATCTTGAAAATTTCTTTTCTAGCCTGGAAGCAAAATCATTGCGTTTTAGCTTGTCCCAAGTTTTCCTTAAAAATACCAAGAAACAAACAAACCAAAAAGCAAGCAAACAAACAAACAAACAAAAAAACCCCAGTCCTTCCTCAAAACCCCTCATTTATTAATACGCTTTTCTTATTTGCTCAACTTTCAAGTATTTTACAGTTATTTAATATACACTCTGCATTTTCAACCAGGAAATTGAATATTTCTTATTTGTTATACTGAACTTTTTCTAGGAACCTACAATGAAAGAAAAGGCATTTATAGCTTCAATAACAAGTTTCCAAACTACGAGACCTAATGACCCAGAGGAAAATACTGTAATGAAAAATTTATCCAGAAACATTTCTTTGTTGTCCAAAAAACTTCTCTAAAACTTAGCAAGCTTTCATTGTGACAGTCTCATTACTTCATCACATTTGCTTTTCAGTCAGTAAATGCACAGAAAGCACTTCTGGCACAATGCTTCAAATTGCTACAATTACTATAAAGAAGAAAATAATTATGACTCAAACTACTACCACTGATCCGGGGCACAATCAAATGCAAACACGTCCCCTATTCATTCATAAGTGAAGGATTGAGACCAAAAACACAACTTCATGATGAAAACGCCCAAGTGGACTAAATAATTAAGCAAACAGGTACAACTTTGCAGTGTCTCCACATATCACTCTTTTGTTCAAGTTGTCAATTATTTTTTTTTCCTATAAAGTTGGACTTTGCCATGGTAGCACTAACATTCAATTTAAGTTCTCACCTCTTTATTTGGCAAGTTGAAGAGGAACTCTCTGCCAAAGCGTCCTGGTCTTCGTAAAGCAGGATCTATAGAATCCAGTCTGTTGGTAGCTCCGATTACCACGATCTCCCCTCTGTTATCTGTGCCATCCATAAGCGTCAGAAGAGTTGAAACAATGGAACTAATAGAAAAATATAGTTTTTATTTACTGGTTCAGTAAATTTTATTACATTCCACGTGACTTTCTTGATGCCGGAACAACCTTCTTCCTAGTAGTCATTCAAAAGTAAGAAAAAAATAGTCTACCAAGTCGGGTTTTTTTTTGGTTTGATAATAAATCTACAGACTGGTAAGTCATCAAGCACTTCAAGACTGTTTGATATAATCTCTACAGGAGGAACAGCCAGTGTTGGAAATGAAAAAAAGCAGCCCGTTTCTTCAGAGTCTTAAGCCTATGCTACTAGGAAAAAAAAAAAAAAACAAAACAAAACAAGAGGAGAGGAGAACAACAGCGGGAAATTTACCTATTCTCCAGGTGTTCAATTGCAAAGCCTCCGCTGGAGGATCAACAGCTGTGAATTCAGCGTGCTTAGGAGAAATCAGATCTACGTCTGAACCACAACTATTTCAGCAGTATCACTACCATGTTACTCTGAAGAAGCAGTCAGCACCCTTTCTATGTTAGGAAATAGCTGAACAGAGTCTGTTATTCACGTGAAGTAGTCAGGCAGGTTTCTTTAGGAAGGCTGGGTTTCACTAGAACATTACTAGCCTGTAAGCCTCATGGCATCACCTTCCATCTTGACTGCTAAACCTCCTTGTCCCCTACTATCTTCTTTGCCAAGGTACAGCTGTCCACATTTACTTTTCCTACTTGGCTGGACTGAATTTAAGAAGGGATCTTGCATCTAAGAAAGGGAACAAAAGTTGCTGCCCAGCAGCCTCTGGCTCAGGGAGGAGTGGGAAAGCTCTGTGCAGCCCCCAAGGGCCGTGCAGCAGGAGGCAGGAGGTGCTCCAGGCTCACAGCAGCAGTTCCCTTGCGGCCTGTGCAGGGAGAGGCCCCTGGTGGAGCAGGCTGTCCCCCTGCAGCCCATGGGTCCCCCGTGGAGCAGATCTCCACGCTGCAGCCCCCCTGTGGCTGGAGGAGCCCCCGGTGGAGCAGGTGGCTGTGGCCTGGAGGAGACCGCGGCCTGTGGAGAGCCCCCGCAGGAGCAGGCCCCGGGCTGGACTGGAACAGGCTGTGCTGAGCCTGCTTTGCCCGTGACGCTCCTTGTGGAGTGATCTCCCTGTCCTTCTGGCAGCCCTTGAGCCCTTTCCAGCCTCTTTTCTCCCCTTGGCGTTGGAGGAGGGGCAGGGAGAGAGCGCTTGTGCTGGAGCTCAGCTGCCCAGCTGAGGAAAACCACCACGGTTTGCTCTCTCTTGCCGCTGCTGCAGCACACTGGTAGCAGCCAGCAGCATCTGTTCTTCGAGCCTCAGCAAGCCCACAGCATCTTCGTTGAAGGGATCCCTTTCCTTCACGCCTGCCAGGCGCCGCCTCCAGAGGCTGAGGGCTTGTGCCCCGTTTGCAAGCGCTTTCTCAGTGCCCCCTTCCCCAGAGAAGGATCCCAGCTGCTTGGCTTCCCTGCCCTCTGCTGCCAGGCTCCCACAGCTGCTATCCCAGCAGCGCAGCAGCCAGCTGACAATGTGCTCGCCTGGAGGACAGCTGCAGTCTTGTCCCATGGCTCGCAGCTCGCCCAGGGATGGGGATCACCTGCTTGCTGCTGCTTTTCTCTCTGCTCTCCTTTCCAACAGCCTCCTGTTCCCTGGGATGGCCCTACCTTGGGGTAGGCTGCCTTGCCTTCCTCTTGCTCCTTCCCCTTCTTGGGAGGACTTTCTGCCCTTCCAAAACGAGATGACTTCTGCATGCATTCCTTCCCCTTGTGTGTATTGGCGCCTGAGACAGCACCGGGGTAGTCCCCGGAGCCAGCTCTTAGGGCCTGTGCCAGGCTTGGAGGGGCTGCAGGGAACATGCCAGGGGCTCGAGGGGCTGCAGGGCGAGTGACAAGGCTTTGAGGGGCCTCAGGTCCCAGCGCAGTGGTTGAAGTCGATGCAGGGAACATCAGAGTTGTTGGAGGGGCTGCAGGTAAAATGCCAGGGGTTGAGGGGGCTGCAGGGTGCTGAGTCACAGCTTTGCATCAGGTCAAGACGCATTTTCCTAGAACCATCCATTTCCTCCTGAAGGGGCTGAATAGCATGGAACGGTCTTCAAAATGCACAGAGCAGACCCCAGCAAACGTAGGGATGCTGCTAGCAAGTAGGGAACTATTTTGTTGCTGTTCTTAACATTGCTTCACAACAACAGATGCAAACATGATAAGATTAAATAATAATCATTATAATTTTATAGTAATAAAACAATGCCATACTGTACAACACAGTCAATAAAGTGGATTGAATGCAATAAAAATAAAACCCATTTTTCCCATCCCAATGAGTTCCTATCCCCATCATCACTTCCCATCCCACTGATCATTTCCTATCCCAACAACGTCCCAGTTCTGATCCCAAGGCTGAATTCCCAACTCCCACCCACCTATCCAGCCAGCCATGCACCCATTTTCTGCATTTTCAGGTCACAAGACTCTGATGAAGGCCACCTCAGCCTTTTCCCCGAAAATAAAGCTGCTCTTTATTGTGAAAAACTTCACTTTTGCACAACACTGCAGACCCAGCCAAGATGGTCCTGCAAGACAAGGTGAAACAAACATACAAAACCCATATGGAGGTAAATTGGTTCATCTAAACAAATTCCTACCACGAAATCCTGATCCTCAATCTCAGCACCGATGAAAAAAGAGGATACAGTTCCCTCCTCCAAGGTCCCTCTCTGCCCCTGCTCCCCGTGGGCTCCTCTCCATGGCTGCAGCTGCGGCCCGGGGCCTGCTCCTGCGGGGGCTCTCCACAGGCCGCAGCCTCCTCCAGGCCACAGCCACCTGCTCCACCGGGGGCTCCTCCACCCACAGGGGGGCAGCAGCGTGGAGATCTGCTCCATGGGGGACCCATGGGTGCAGGGGGACAGCCTGCTCCACCAGGGGCCTCTCCCTGCACAGGCCACAGGGGAACTGCTGCTGTGAGCCTGGAGCACCTCCTGCCTCCTGCTGCACTCACCTTGGGGGCTGCAGGGCTGCTTCTCACTCCTTGCTCTTCCAGCTTCTGTTGTGCAGCAGTATTTCCCCCTGCTTACATCTGCTCTCCCAGAGGTGCAAACAACATCGCTTATTGGCTCAGCTCTGGCAAGCGCCGGGGCCCTTTTGGAGCTATCTGGAGCTGGCTGTTGTCTGGACTGTTCTCACAGACGCCATCCCTGCAGGCCCCTGCTACCAAACCCTTGCCACGTAAATCCGATCGAAGTGTATGCAGCAATTACAAAGCCGCTGTGCTTTGGGCTGTCACGATCCTCCTGCGAGTGCAGGGGAGGTGCAGGGTTGCCTTGCATTTCCAAAAGGAGGAAGAAAGCCTCCAACCCCACTGGACCTCAGCCACTTGCAGGATCCAAGCAACGCTCCCCACTTTCAGTTATCTCCCTCCCATGCACACAGTGGGAGCAAGGTTGAACAAGCACATTTTTGAAAATGTTTATCTTAATGAAGAATAAAAGAAGTCTACAACACCCAATCTCTCTGTGCACCCAAGGCAAAAATCGTGGACTATTCTGCCTCAACACTATTTTCAGACCCAATTTGTCAAGTCATCTAGCAGAGGATTTCTCTCTTGTTCACTCACTAGCTTAGTAGAGCACCAGTTTACATAGGTGCTGGAGCAGATTCCTCAACCATCTGAAGGGACTTGATCCCAGAAAAGTTCAAAACTGCAGATGACTCATGATTTTGTGGTGAAGCATCTATTAAATGAGAGCTGTTCCGCTTAGGGCACAGTGAGACAGTGTGAGAAGAACCCTGTATCTCACTGATTGAGGCTTTATAACTCTACAGAATTGTCAGTCAACAATAAATGGAAAGTGCAGGAGATATGTTCTTTCTTCCTCCTTTCCCTGCCATACATTAGCAGAGAGATTGTGGTGGGATATAGGTTCAGAGCCTCACAGAAGAAGGATTTGAACCCAGGCTCTCCACAGTCTGCACCACTGCCTTCCTGATGTCTTTTGACTATTTTATTTTATTTTATTTTATTTTATTTTATTTTATTTTATTTTATTTTATTTTATTTTATTAGTATTATTATTCTTCTTTTTCTGGGTGGTGTCTAAGTCTTGGGGGGAAGAACAAACTGTGGGAGGAGGGAATGCTACTACTGTCTGTGACAGTGGTGATTTCTGGACAGTGTTAGCAACAGAGCTTCTGCAGAGAAGAGAAAATGCCAGGCAGTCTCTGTTGGTATTCCATGTACTGAGTACTGAGTGCAGTTTTGGGCTCCACAGTATAAGAAAAAGACATAAACCTGTTAGAGAGTGTCGAAAGAAGGGCAACAAACAAGAGGGTCTCTTTTAACAGGGGGATTGAGGTTTGTGGCAAAGTTTTGGTAGCAATTTAGGGGCTGCACTGTGCTGGACACAGCAACAGACGCACCGTAAGCCAAAGTCAGACAATAAGCCAAGGTGTGTTTACGTGTGGTTTACTGTGGTTTAACGTGGTTTACGTATAGAAGAAAGTTTTCGCCTATTGGTGAGTATACTGCAGATTTGCTGCATTGTTCTAAATTAAATAGCAAGATAAGTGATGGCATCGTAGGCTGGGAAAATATTTCTAGAGTATCAGCGCATTTTGAGCATCATTTTAACTGTTTATGCAAACATGAAGATTATTAAAATCAGTGTTTATTTATGTCTGTATGTAAACAGGTGATCATGTTGTATAGCATGCAGTAAATGGTTTGTGAATGCTGCTTGAAGAATGAAAAGAGTAAGTCAGCTCCACAAGGAATAAATGAATTTTGTTTATTTGTGCAATGCAGAGATTAGAATTAGACCAACAGCATGGAACCAAAGTCTTGCTGTGTGCCTTTTATCTGTAGGACAGTTCATGGAGGCTTCAGCAGCCCTATCTGTTTTCTAGCACTCTGAAATGTCCTCTGTCGTGCTGCACCCAGTTGAAAGCCTGCACTGATTGTGCTGAACTTTCCTAACAGGAGGCACGGGTCCTTCGTCGGACGCTGGCTGGGGATGTATGCTGCGATGCGGGCAGATGATGCTGGCCCAAGCACTGATCTGCAGACACTTAGGGAGAGGTGAGTGCTGGTCCTGAGGGAACTTCGGTATTGTCTGCAGACGCTTCTTCGTAAGTACTCCATTAAAAGCACAAACCCTGAATTTATTAGTGAGACTTTCTTTGATGCCCTGGTAACAGTTCCTAATGAATCAATTCATATTCAGCTGGGTGAAATCATCCCAGCCTGAAGCAGAGAAATAGGCATAGAAGGAGAACAAATGGGGAATCCTGTCGCCATTCTTTTATAAACCTTTTAGTGTAACACCCAAGTTGAGGCCAAGGGAAAACCTGCCACCGTGGGACAGTGCTCTTACCCTTCTCTTCACTCCTCACTTGTCAGCAGCACGAGGTCCAAACCCCCCTGGTGCAAGCTCTTAAGCATGCATGTCACATCCCAGGATGCTGCCAGTGGAGTGTTTGGACTTTCTGTATGGATCTTATGTTGTTATTTAATGGGTGCTTAGAAATCCAACAAGGTCTAAACACAGCCTGTACTTTTAAATAATCTTGGAAGCTCAGAGATACTGGAATGGCTATCAACACGCAGCATGATCCGTCAGAATATGTTTGCAGTTGATGTTTTTGTTTTGTTTTATTTTCCCTGTTTTTACAATCTAGCCTATGATGATAAAGGGCAGCTTGATGACAAATAACAAGCTTGGAATTCTAGGAGCTCTACACAAAATGTAAATATTCGAGATGAATTGAAATGTCTTTTAACATCTCATTATAAAGCTTTCTGCTGTCTAGACATTTGATCAGTGTAATGAAAACGTCACCATTTTTTATTCTATATCAATTTTTCCTTTCAGATTGGCAATGGGAAAAACACAAAAAACAACCAGAAGAATATCACAGAATCCTACGATGCTTTCTCGACAGGAAGGCTTGCTGTTATTCAATCCACCAGATGGGTAAGAACAAACATAAACTTTCAGGTTTTTTCCACTGAAATTTCTACTGTGTTGAATCACTAATTTGCAGTATGTTAATTCATAATTTTAAAAAGTGGATGTGAAGACAAGGTGTATGCTTATACAAAAATAAAAAGGTATGCAGATGGGCGCAAAGACTAGTAGTACAGAAACATTCCCTGAGACCTAAATAAAGCCATGTACTAGAATGTAGCTCTTGATAAACTCTGTAAGCCTTGGGTACCAGAGTCAGTAATGTTAGAATAGACAGTCTTGTAGCTTATTGCTGTAATTTGTAATAAAGGGCACTAACATTTGTTAACTTGTAATTCTCATTGTAGTTTAGAAGCCTTTTGTTTATTAAAGAAACTGGCACTCCCTAAGTTTTGAAAAGAGCATAGATTGAGAAAATAATTGTTATTGCTAAATACAGATTGCAGTTACTCTAGAATGTTTGACAGTCACAGTATTTACTGTATATTGTTCCCACATTCTTTATGGTCTCATTTTTCTTTGATTTTGTGTACGTGTGTCTTTTTTTCACTATGAAAACAGCACAGGTGGGTGTTGGAGAGGGGAAGTCAATTGGAGAATGGTTTGGACCAAATACAGTTGCTCAAGTACTAAAGTAAGTGAGATCATACCAGTCTCATTCAGAACGTACTCCCCTGGGGCAGCCAAGAGAAGGCCCAGGCAGAGTTTTGAAGGCTGCATCTCCCCCTGTCCCACAGTCAGGAATGTACTTGCCATCTATTTACAAGTGCAGCATGGAATGTCATGCCACAGCTCGGTGTGCAGGTACTGAGTTGGGAATGGGTGACCTCTAAATTTTAATAAAGGAAGAGCCTGAGGAGAAGAAACTGCAGGAAAGTCTCCTGCTATGCCGTCTGCATGCCCTCACCAGTCACACCACAGATGTATATTCCTTTCTGCACAGTGGCACAGCTCTGGCAGGTCGAGAGTGCCACCGTGTAGGTCGGAGTGGTGGTGTGAAACATCAGAGAGAAGCCATCTCGGCTGAGGAGGGAACTGAGCTGCAATTCCTCCCTTTCTGAGCAGCAGTTCTGCCAGCAAGGCTACTGGATAAAGATGGGCAGCTCCTCATAGTCTGGGAGCCACACTGAAAGGAACTGAGGCTGCTCAGTTCTCCAGGGGTACGTGGAGGTGTCTTACCTCAGGCAGGGGCTAGGCTACAGGTCCTGCGAGCTCAGCAGCAAGTCTTTGACACCCTGGAACAGGCACATGATCTGAAGAGGGAGGGGAGCTGAAGCATGCCCTGGACTCCAGATCTTTCATGGCCAAGTTTTTCATGGTGAAACGCTCACCCCCATTTCTTTCTGGCTTATTTGAAACAGCTAATTCTGCCAGTGCAGCTTAAGAGTGTAGCTCCCTTCCCCAAAGGTTTGGATTTTGCAGAAGTGGACATAAAACTGTGTGCTGCTGTCTCCCACTGAAGTTTTGGTGCCCCAAACCCTTAGCTGATTTAGCTTTTAACGCCCCATTTCTGCTGTGCACGCAGGCTCAGGCAGAAGTAATTCCACTGAATTCAGTGGAATTTCTTAAGCAAAAAGTAATCTGCAAAACTGGCATAGGAATTTTTTTCTTTTCCAGATGAGAAAAGACACAACTGGGCAAGAACCCAGTGCAGAGACTGTCGAGTGCAATAAAAAGTAATAAACTTGATGTAGTTGGACTGTTACTGTCACTGCACTTAGCAGTAAGACAAAACAGTTTGCACATGGTGCAGCGCATATGTTTTTCCTGGTACCAGTCAGTACCTATTTTTCTAAAGATATTAAACATTTAATGTTTAAAGTTTTCTTTTTCTTACATGGAGACTTTAAAAAATGCAGAAAGGATGTTTTTTCTTAAGAAAAAAAAATAAATAAATCAAATGGTTCTGAGTGTAAAGCTACCCTTTTGATCCAACTAGTTTATATTAATTAGTACCTTAATGTTTTCTAGGAAGCTTGCTTTATTTGATGAATGGAATTCATTAGCAGTTTATGTATCTATGGGCAATACGGTGGTCATTGAAGACATCAGGAAGTGACACCTCATCAGTTTTCTGGTAACAGTTTCTGATTTGACTCCATTTGCCAGCATGTATCTAAACATGAACAAATACTTGGGGGGCCATGGCTTTGTCTTGCAAGGGTAAGAAGAGGGAAGAAGGACATACAAACTCAGTTGTGTTTTTTTGATCCCTGATGCCAACTTCGTGCTCACATCACTGGATGTGAAGAGCTCCTTGAAGAATTTCTACTGTCATCATTGCTGCCATTTCATTTCTCTGGCGTTTTATAGGCAAAGCTTGACACTATTAATAACATTAATAGGACATGTCACTGCAGTCTTAAATTGTCATCCCCCAATCATTTATCTAACGTCTCACTTGGACGTGCCAGCACATACTGTCTGCTAGAATTACTTCTACTAAATAGCTGTAATTGCCATGCCCGGCTCGTTTTTTCTTGGGTGCCCTATAAAGATCCCTGGCAAACTAGCTTAATTCACTACTGAGAGGAAGATCTGCTTTGTGTTCCTCTGTGCGTTGACTGATTTCTAGTTTTATTCCCGCAGAAAAAATGTGCTGGTGCCCTCCTCAGAGCAGCAGCGCGTCCCACAGCAGTGCACATTTGCACAGAAGTGCTCTTGGCCGAAGCAAGAAGGCAGGAGGACTCTGCACAGGCTGGAAAGCCCTCTTGCTTATTATACCTCTATGACTAGGGATAAATCACATAAATCCCGTATATATTGATGCATTTAAAGTAAGGTTTTCTTTCGATTCATTGCTCGTTACTGTCAAATAAGTTTGGGTATCTGTGATGTCAGTAAAGAAATGAATGACAATTTCCTTTATTCCTTTTGAACTCCTAGGAATGCTTTAAGATGCCACAGTCTTTGGGAGCATTAGGAGGGAAACCAAATAATGCCTATTATTTCATAGGATTTTTAGGTAAGGAAAAAAGAAACTTATTCCAAATGTGCAGATGATCAAAAGAGAACATTTTTTGAAGGGGAAATAGTAAGGAGTCTAAGCGTGAACCTCTAGAAGTAAAGAAAGATGAGAATAGAATAAAATAAATGAAGAAGCATATCTAAAAGAGTTTAGAAACAGTATGAGATGATCCTTAACAGGAGCAGAAAGTTAACAGCAAAGCTAGGTGTAAAAATAAGTGATGACATCAACAAGAGCAGCATACTAAGAATAGCTGATAGCATTTGACAAGTGTATTGGTCAAATGTCACTTTTATTTTCTTGTATTTCAAAACTGTTTCTGATAGCAGTATCTTTTTCACCTTTTGCATACCTTCTGTTATTAAGTATTGCTCTAATTAATTTAAAATGCATTCCTTCAGATTTCACCCCACTTTGGGTCAAAATTTTGCAACCCTATTTTGTCCTTTTGTAAAACCTAACCTGTTTTAGTTAGGCTTTTTTGTTCCAATTTCTGAATGAATGCCTAATGGGATTACAGATTGCATCTGTGAACATCCTGTACCTTTTAATCTGTCAAATGTTAGTGTTTACAACACTTGAGATTAAAAAAAAAAAAAAAAAAAAAAAAAAAAGTACTGGATCTCACATGGAAAAATAAAAGTATGTGACAAAGATAGAACATAACCAACCAAAAAATTACAGTAATAGGTGACAATAGGAAGTTATACTAAATACCCTGTGGGAAACGCTGTGTCTAAACCTTCCGATTCTCTTAAAGAATCCCTAGCTGGAAAGTCTAGATTATACTGACTGCAATGGCAATCTAATTTCTATTTTACAGTTCTGGACCAAGTGCTTATTAATGTCACTTGCTTATTTTTAACATACGGCTTTTACCCATCCAGGCAATGAGCTGATCTATCTGGACCCTCACACCACTCAAAGCTTTGTAGATTCAGAAGAAAATGGCACGGTTGACGATGAGAGTTTCCACTGCCAGGAAGCCCCACATAGAATGAAGATCATGAATTTGGACCCTTCAGTAGCTTTAGTAAGTGTCAGGAAATCTGGAATGCATGTACTTTATCTCAAAGTAATGTCTCTCTACATTGGTAAGGGCAGCAATGCATCTCCTTGAACAGAACCAAGATCACAAAGCTGTCTTCTGTGATCAACACATAGTAGTTTGTACATAACTACATGGAGAATCTTAGGGCAAGTGGGGAGCTGTCTGTACTGTAGGAGCTCGCTTTGTTTTCTTTACTGAGCAGCTTTTACTTCTTTCAAGAGGCATTATAATGGTCAGAGCAAGGAACTGAAACAGGTTTACGTGTTTTATTCTATCACTACTTTATGTTTGGTCACCTCTAGACAAGTTACTTAAACTTACTTTCTATCATAAGTTGAAAATGTTTAAGTGGAATTATTGTATTTCACCCCAAATTACAAATACAAATGTATTATTTGTAATTCACCCAAAATGTCATGGGGGTACTGTGGTATTTGAAAAAATTGGATCTGATCCCATGCCAGTATCCTGTGATTGGGTGATTGGCAGTTGTCACCAGTGGGATGTGTTTCTAAAGCTTTAAACAATCTGTAAAGATACCGGTATCTGTCATTCATTCACATACCTGTTTTTTAATACTGCTGCTTTTTAGAAAGTTTTTTTGTTTTGTTTTGTTTTGTTTTGTTTTAATACTTAACTACGTAACTGTGCAAAATGTGGCATGATGCAACGAGACAGACAAAATCATAATGAAGAGCAAATATTTTCAGTATAGATACCAGAATGGAAATGTTCCTTAGGTGGTCCATCATCTACAAGTTTTCAGCTTCTGCTGATACCTGGACTGTAGGAACTGGGTGGCGCTCCATGGAGGAGCACACAGGAGCTGCTGCTATTTTTTGCTTGACTATTTCGTTAGGGGTTTGCAGGGCCTTGTTCTCCCCGTGGGTTCTCTCCCTAGAGCTGCCACATATTTGGAGTCTTATATCTACTGATCGTACAGGGCATTACTGTATCAGAGGTCAAACCGCCTTACCTGCTGGTACCACATACCTACCATCAGCAAAGGTAAAACTCTGTGTGTTTGTTTTTTCCCCTAAGGGCTTCTTTTGCAAAGAAGAATGTGATTTTGATAACCGGTGTAGTCTTGTACAAAAGGTAAGAGTGGGAACTTAGCATCTCGATTTGTTCTTTATAAAGTCTGTTTTTTATTGTTTGTTTTTTGTAAAATTTTCCTTTGCATTTTCCTTTGTATACAAATTGTATGAGCCATGGAGAAGAATGCATTAAAGCATCAGGGTAAGGCAATACTACTGAATTGCTAATTGGAAATTGTTCAGCACTTTACCAGCCACAAACCCTGCCAGTTGGAAAATGGGTGTAAACATCCACACTTGAAGGTGTTACTGGGTGACACTTGCTTTTAACTTCTAACTCTCACTAAATGACTAAGGTTTAACTGCCATATTGTAGTGATGTATCAATGATTTGCTTCCTGATCCTTTTTTATTGTTTGACATAATAGATTGCGTGTTCTAATTATGACTGTTAGTCCCTGCTATCTTAAAGATCTGATTCTGTAAGTGCTGCAGGCCTCTAGCTCCTGCTGATCTAGGGAGAACAGAAGGTGCTGGCTGCCACAGGAAACAGACTTGAGGATGTTTCTGCATGCAGCTGTTAAGCTAAGCACCAGACGTCTGAATGTAAAGTACCATCAACCTCTAAAGGCATTTATTTAAAAAAAAAAAAAAAATCATCTAAGGAAAACAGTTTGTAAATAACTGAAATACAGGACAGAAGGTAACTTCTCTTTGAAGAGGAATAGCGTTTGGCTTCAGGAACACCTTTTTTCCTGACCAAAACCTGTCCTTCAAAATCTGATGCGTTTTTTTTTTTTTTTTTCCCCTTTGGAGGAGCTGATAGATCTGTCTTTTGTGCTATTGATCAACAGAAAACTTGAGGAGAGTTCTATGCAAGCAACTTCCTTTTAAAAAGCAGAAAATATTGTACATTCCTAGTGTGCTTGCTACATGTAAACAAAATTACAGGTTTGCAGATATCAAAGCTGATATCAAAAGATGATAAGACTGATAATTTGTAGTACAGTTCAAGAGATCTGTCTTCCAGATGTGTTTTAACTAGGGATGTATTACAGAGACCATGGTGCTTGGATTTCACAGTATGTCTGTATAAAGACTTTTTTTTCCTGATGGACATGCGTAATTAAAAAACACTTTCAATTAAGCAGACACGTTTTGTGTTTGAAGCGTCTCCCGAGCCAGCTTTTAAAATGAAAGCATTCTGTCCTCAGGAGATTCTAAAGCAGCAGAGTCTACGGATGTTTGAGCTGGTCCAGAAGCACCCGCCACACTGGCCTCCTTTCATACCTCCAACAAAACCAGAAGTGACAACCACAGGAGCAGGTAAGGCACCGATTAAAAGCCTAATTGTGCAATGTTATGTTCCTCGTTAGCAAATAAAAGAATAATCACAGGTAGAATAACTATCCTTTGTGAGTGTCAAGCAATATATAGCAGGCATGTATCCAAACAAGCCATACAATTGCTAGCACAGATTTTTTTTTTTTCACTCTTACAAAGTACTTTTCTGGAATGCGTCTTTCAAAGTTTTTTTTTTAAGTGAACAAAATCAGGCATGTCTTTAGAAGCATTTTTTTCTTTATCTTTTTTTACAGAACTCATTGAATCTACTGACAAGCTATTTGAATTGGAAGAAGAATTTGAAATCCTGAGTGTGTGAAGGAAACTGTGGTGACTCTTCTGAGTGTTGAATATATTGGTAATATTATTGCATTGACTTAAACAGCCATGTTAGCCCCGAAGTGCCTGAAATTATGGATAACAGAGCACAGAAATCTAGTAGCATCCAAAACTCCAAGGGCAGTTTAACACACAAGCTTCCCCGGATGGAAAGGCAGTAAGAGATCTTGTGATAAGATGCTTAAAGGGAATCTCTTTTTAACGTACCTTACCTGGAGACAAACGGGCCTTTGAGATTAAGGCAAAAATACATGTATCACTGGGCAACATGTTTGGAGAAAGGGATAACCCAAATGGATATTTCTTGCTCTCATCTAATAATGCAATAGTTTAGTTCTTCAAGCAAAACAGTCTTCAGTTCAGGAGGATGTTTACTTCTGTTCCCTCCTGTGGGCTGCGTCATAGGAAAAATACATTGTCTTGTTTAAAAGATTGACTGGATCAGGAGAAAATTGTTTCCTTGTTAAATATTTTAACATGTATTTGAGCAACCAGACTTTATTACAAAAATGTTTCTGTAAAAGGAACTATGTCTAATGGATACACTTTGCAATAGCCTTCCTGTTTCTGGGAGACCTCAAGAGGAACAGGAGCCTCAAATAGTTGATACAGATCACAACCACTGTTATAGTTATGGTATATTTCACCTTGACCTTAAAATTCAAATGATTAAAACTTAGGTTATTTCTTTCCGAGTTAAAACGAGTCAAAGGTGGTTTAACTGTACCTTATTTATTTTAGAATAGATTTACACAAGTTTCTCTGTTACAGCACTTTATCTGTGCATCTAATAAATTTCTTAAGCTTTTCTTAGGTTGTATGCTGCTATGTTTGGTTAATTTGTGTGAACTAAATATAAACCAGGTGATCTTAAAACTTAATATAGAAGCGTACACAGATTACTGAATTGTTGCTTTTTGACTTCTTGCCGTTTGAAATCTGTTTTGGTAGAAGTGCCTTAACCCTGCAGGTTTATCAGAACAGCCTGGGCAGTTTTATTTCTAAGGCAGAGAATCTCTCTCTAGCAGCCATAAGAAAAACAGTTCAGAATAAAGAAAGGCAAAGATTTTTAATCCATGCTGAAGTTCCTTTTCACTACCAGACAGTCCCCCTTGTGGTCATGTTGTCATGCTAGTGTCATGAACATGAACTGCAGACTTTCATCTTCACCAATAAATGACAACATAGAGAAATACTGAATATTGTCTCCTCTCACTTGCACCTCTCGATCAGGGCCACTGTTTTTTCAAACAAAAGAGTTAACGAGATCCTATTGCATCTTGTTTAATGTTTATTAACTACAGTTTGGAAACCACAAACGTAGAAAAAAAATATCATTTCCTTATTTTATTAAAACATATATAAAACATATAAAAAACATATATAATATATATATATAACACATATTGTGTTGTAAAGCCCACAATTCCCTACCAATGACAACAAAAAAATCATCTAATTGAGCATGCAGTTTTCATTAACCTGTTTTTTTTTTGTTTGTTTGTTTTTTTACAAATACCCAACAACACATACACATGTGTTGTGTTGTGTTTTTTTCCATCATTTCTCACTGAAGCAATACCCATCCCGTATCAGATCTGTGTCATTACTCTAATTTTTGTTCCTAATGTACTTGAAAAACTTCTTAACTCTATTGATTGCAACAGTGGATTTTTTTCCCTCCGATCTTAACTCCATTTATCAATTACTTATTCTCTTAAAATCCTGCTTTTAAGAGATGGTTAGGTATTCACCATCTCTCACTCTTATTTATAGATTTTCTTTTCTTTTTCAGTAGTTCAGCCCTAGTCAACTCGGAGGTGGGCAGCAGCAGCTTCTATGGAGCTTCTATGCTGAAAAAAAAAAAAAAAAAAGTTGAGCCTTGAGGGAAAAGGAAGGTGGGAGAGCCAGATGGGGCAAGAGGAAGGGAGGTGGTTTGACCAGGACACCTTGAGGGTCTGGGAAGAGAAGAAATGGATGGGTGCTTAAGAGATGAGCAGCATCACAGCCTACATACGGAAGAATTGTGACGAGCAGTTTAGAAATGTGAGCGATTGGTGGTCTTGTGTTGATCGGCAGCTGTGCTCCATGGTTATAGCTGTAATTTCAGCAGTTTACTGTGTAAGCCGCATGTTGCCACTTCCTTGATCAAGGCAATGCTGTTCAGTTGCAGGGAAGAGGGGCAAGACTCAGGGAAGAAACGGAACGGAGAAAACTGTACACTGTGGATATGCACACGTAGCCATAAAATCAGTGCTGGACAGAAAGAGAGAAAGAGAGAGAGACAGACAGAGAGACAGAACGAAAGGAGGGAAGGAAGGAAGGAAGGAAGGAAGGAAGGAAGGAAGGAAGGAAGGAAGGAAGGAAGGAAGGAAGGAAGGAAGGAAGGAAGGAAGGAAGGAAGGAAGGAAGGAAGGAAGGAAGGAAGGAAGGAAGGAAGGAAGGAAGGAAGGAAGGAGTTGTTGGAGGGGCTGCAGGTAAAATGCCAGGGGTTGCGGGGGCTGCAGGGTGCTGAGTCACAGCTTTGCATCAGGTCAAGACGCATTTTCCTAGAACCATCCATTTCCTCCTGAAGGGGCTGAATAGCATGGAACGGTCTTCAAAATGCACAGAGCAGACCCCAGCAAATGTAGGGATGCTGCTAGCAAGTAGGGAACTTTTTTGTTGATGTTGTTAACATTGTTTCACGACAATAGATGCAAACATGTATCTTGAGTTGAGGGCAAAGGTTACCTTGGATCTGAAGCACACAGGCGTTCACTAATGTCCCCCCATCCGGAGTGAATCCACAATGACTCGGAAGGAAAACTAAAGTCCAAACCAGTGCACTGGGATAAAGAGAGTTTAATAGGGTAGAAAAGGAATAAAAACAATATAATCAATATTAATATTTATAATTTATAATATAATAACGTATAAAAATTGTTTAATTAATAAGATTAAATAATAATCATCATAATTTTATAGTAATAAAACAATGCCATACTGTACAACACAGTCAATAAAGTGGATTGAATGCAATAAAAATAAAACCCATTTTTCCCATCCCAATGAGTTCCTATCCCCATCATCACTTCCCATCCCACTGATCATTTCCTATCCCAACAACGTCCCAGTTCTGATCCCAAGGCTGAATTCCCAACTCCCACCCACCCATCCAGCCAGCCATGCACCCATTTTCTGCATTTTCAGGTCACAAGACTCTGATGAAGGCCACCTCAGCCTTTTCCCCGAAAATAAAGCTGCTCTTTATTGTGAAAAACTTCACTTTTGCACAACACTGCAGACCCAGCCAAGATGGTCCTGCAAGACAAGGTGAAACAAACATACAAAACCCATATGGAGGTAAATTGGTTCATCTAAACAAATTCCTACCACGAAATCCTGATCCTCAATCTCAGCACCGATGAAAAAAGAGGATACAGTTCCCTCCTCCAAGGTCCCTCTCTGCCCCTGCTCCCCGTGGGCTCCTCTCCATGGCTGCAGCTGCGGCCCGGGGCCTGCTCCTGCGGGGGCTCTTTTTTGCACCTAAGTGCTGTTAACCATCCCAGGCATTTGTTGTTCACATGGTGAATAAGTGCTGTTTTGGATTTACAGAGATAATCTGTAGATTTGGTTCCAAAGGGGTTCAAATTCAGGCAAGGCAGTGAGAGCTTTGTGGGCTGCAGGAGAACCAAAATGCAGGAACTGTCAGGGCTCATCCTCACCCGTGACCAACTCTCATTTGGTCTTCTTTGGAGAGAAAGCCAAGCCAGCCAGATGGCTTCCACTACTTCTATGGGAGTGACATTGGGATTGATCTTTAAAATGAAATGAAGCAGAAGGCTGTGGGTTCTCCAACCTTCAAGATATGCAGCACTTGGCTGGGAAGGTTTCTTCCGTTCCTATGGATTTGAAGAATTAGGGCTGAAAGAAGCAGCAGGACCCTAGGGCCATATTCTGTCATCTCTATGGAAACTCCTGACGGGAATTACCTCCCTACTGGTGTCAAACTGCAGGCAGGCAAACGGGTGTGGTCTCCTCTCTGTGCAACTCCCCAATCCATGGTGTCTCTTTGCATGTGTGAAATTGCATGTGTATAGGGGGTGTGGTGGCAGAAGAGTGAAAGCCTCTTCTGATGGTTCCTAAAGCTGTGAGTCTGACCCTTCTGTGACTGTGCTGAAAGCGATCCTGGGGATAGAAGGGAGAGTGATCCAGCTGCACATCATGAGACGGGGAAGAGACAGAGGCTCTGGCGTGCACTGCTGACTGGTTTGCCTCGGTGGGGTTGGAGTGAGGAAGCTGTACCCTCCTCTGTTAGCACAAAGGAGAGGAGTTATTCCACGCTATTTTTCCTCCTCTGTGTATGAATGGACAGACTGCACAGTTGGTTAAGGCCGTAGCTACTGAAGACAAGAACTCCATTGTCTGCTGCTCTTCAGGCAGAAGGCAGAAGGAATCAAGAGACAGGACTGGCTCTGTCTGCATACTGCAGTAGACGCACTTTTTTGCATCTTCTGTGCGTGAAAAAGTATGTTTTAATTGATAAGAATCCCAAGGGCCTAGAAATACTGCAGTTTTAGGATAAATCTGGTATAAACTGAGTGTCCTGAGGATTTTGAGTACTCCATTTCCGTGGCCAGACCAACAGAAACTCCAGGGCAATAGGAAACACAACTTTCTCTCTCTTATCCTAAATTAGACAGTGAGAATTTAAAAACTTTAAAACCAACCAACCAACCAACCAAACAAACAAACAAACAGAAAACCACCTCGCCACACTACCTCCATCCCAGGCTAAACCTCAGTCTTGATTCTTCTATCTATTTCCCACGGAGCAGTGGGGGGTGGTTGGAGGATGTTGGGGAATGGAGGTTGCAGGCTCTGCTGCTACTTCATTGTATTTGGCAATTTTATTGATGGTAGCGCTCCCCACCCCTCCCATCCCCTCTTTTCCCTTCCCTCCACTCCCCTGCCCTCCCCTATGCTCCCTGTTCTTTCTGACCAACAGTATGATAGATTCGGGTGGGTGGTCAGCACGTGGGGCTACGGGGAGAGGACATGTACACAAAGATTTGGCTCCAGATCCAAAATGTCATGTATTTGGCAATTTTATTTATGGTAGCACTCCCCTCCCCTCCCCTCCCCTCCCCTCCCCTCCCCTCCCCTCCCCTCCCCTCCCCTCCCCTCCCCTCCCCTCCCGTCTCCTCCCCACTCCTCCCCTCCCCTCCCGTCTCCTCCCCACTCCTCCCCTCCTCTCCCCTCTTTTGCCTCCTCTCCCCACTTTTGCCTCCCCTCCCCTCCCCCCGATCCCCTCCCCTCCCCTCCCGTCTCCTCCCCTCCCCTACCATCCCCTCCCCTATGCTCCCTGTCCCTATACTCTGCTACACTCCCCTCCCCTATACTACCCTACACACTCCTACACTCCCCTCCCCTATCCTACCCTAAACTCCCGTTCGCTACACTACCCTACATTACCCTATGCCCCCCTCCCCTACACTCTCCTACACTCCCCTCCCGTATCCTACCCTACACTCCCCTAAACTCCGATCCCCTACACTACCCTATACTCTCCTATGCTCCCCTCCCCTCTAACACGCTACACTACGCTATGCTACCCTACCCTACCCTACCCTACCCTACCCTACCCTACCCTACCCTACCCTACCCTACCCTACCCTACCCTACCCTACCCTACCCTACCCTACCCTACCCTACCCTACCCTACCCTTTCCTATCCTATCCTATCCTATCCTATCCTATCCTATCCTATCCTATCCTATCCTATCCTATCCTACCCTCCCCCTGCCCTCCCCTCCCCTGCCCTCCCTTCCTTTTATTCCCTCCCCTTCCCTCCCCTCTTGTCTTCTTCTCTCCTCTCTTCTTTCTTTCGGGTAACTTCAAATCGCTTCAGTCGTTCTCATAGCTCCTGTCCCTGGCTGATTCACGGGAACCCATCAGCAGCAACCAGAAGCGCTCCAGCTGCTGTGTCACTGGTCGAGCAACAGTCTCCAACTGGGAATCGCTGACTTCGTTGTGTGGCTCAGACAGGTGCCTTGCAGTTCCACCGTGGCCTGGACGTTTCCTCTTGCTGTGTCTCCACCTACAGCGCACTTCTGCTTAGAAGCAGCAGCAGGCTTTGGAAGATGTCCCACTCCTTCCATTTTCAGTGGTTTAGCTTGGCTAGCCGGGTGGTGTCTGTCAATAGAAGACAACAACGAGATTTGGGTTAGAAACAGCTAACTGAGTAGTTCCTTTGCACAAGGGCAAGGAATATCTACCCCTTCCTACTGGAGGCTGCAGTGTCAGAGATAATGACGGGTCCTTCCGAGAGCTTTGAAATATCCCTTGGGGATGCTGAGTCCAGAGGACCAGAGCAAACCTGTCTAAAGTACACCGTGGAATCACTCGGAATGACTTCCTAGCAGAAGCATGTGTCTGATACGGCTTCAGCTGCTTGCAGTGTTCTTCTTCACCTCATACCTAAATTCAGATGAGAGATCTCAATGAAGATGGAAAGGTTGAGAAATAGAGAAATCACTGATGTGCTTTGAGAACTTCTAAGGACTGAGTACTGCATCAATCCAATGTTGTAACATTAAGGATTGGTTAGAAAAGCAAACGTTAAAAACAAGGAAAGGGGAAGAACAAGTAAGCTTTCTTAAAGTATCTATTCTATTTAAGGTATCTTTAAAGAAGTAAATAAGTACTGAAATATATATGCAGATAGAGAGAGAGAGAGAGAGAGAGAAAGAGAGAGAGACAGAAACCTAAGAGTCTGCTGTGCAGGTTAGCTTCTTGCTCTCTTTTCTAAAAGTCACAGTGAATGCAGCATCTGTGTGCGTTACAAGCATTACCCTCAGTCCAGCACAGGTACACACGAGAGGTCAGCCTGCAGGTTGCGGAGGCAAAGCAACTGCTCTGGCTGGATGTGAAGAGCCAAGACAGAAGTTGCTGTCAGGGAAAAGATACACAGAGGGGATGAAAAAGACGGAGTGTGCTTCCGACCTTCACAACTTCTAAGCAAGCGGAGATGAGGTTGTGGAAGAAGCAAATAAGCTGTTGATCTAGAAGCAGCCTGAAGATTGTCCTTAAGCAGGGCCTTGCATTCTTCATTTTTACAGCATTGCTTGCCTTCAAGTGCACGACGATGATTTTATGAACTTTCTACCACTACAGAAATGCACCGGATTCTTTCACAAAACTTACGGGTGGTACTTGGCAATATTGGTCAGCATTCTCTATTTCCTTCTTCATCTCAATTCTCTTTTGGCCTGTGAAGCTTTCCAGATCAGAGGAGAAGATCCACGGTAATACGGAGCTTTGGATACTGCAAAGGAAACGAAGAATCCTACTGACAACTCTTTTCAACCTCGCCTGCAAGCATCACAGAAAAGAATACCGAAAGAACACCGCTTTATCATGGGAAGCATAAATTGGAGCATAGGTGTCCTACAGCTGAAGCGAGGTGAAGCAGGTTCCACACAAGGTGAAGGAGCACACCCATAAGCATTTCCGTAAAGCCGTGTTTTCAAACAAAGGGTTAAGATTTAGATTTTCTTACAAGTGAAGAATGAAGAAATAAAAGGAAAAGAAAATTACCAGGACATCCAGTTTTCCTCTAGCTTGCTTTGCTTCTTTCCGAATCTGAGTCTGGAGTGACAGTCAGGGAGCAGCGTTGTGCAGAAATGCCAAAGCCTCCCCAGCTGGTTGTACCTTCATCAGCAAGGGCTTTGATACTGCTGCCTCCTCAGCAACATCAGCCATTTCCGAGGAAAGCTGGTGTCCATCAGGTCAAATAGGAATGGGAAATCCCTCTTGCCACAACTTCACACTCACACCAGAGTTGGCAGGACAGGCCGATGGACAGAGAAGCGTCTGCAAGAGTGTTAGAAAACAGACTTTAGATTTCCGTCAACCCAGGAAGAATTACTTGCTCATCCCTTCAAAGTGAACTCTGAGTAGAAGGAGGGGATCCCAAGCTGCATTCCTGACATCTATGCTGCAAAGTCATCCAATGGGACATGTTACTGGACCAGCCTGTTACGAACAGAAACAGGACTTTGAGGTTATGCTGTTGGATTAGAATTAAGCTCAAAGAGTTAGTCCTTTGACGTGTTTTTGTTTGCAAGTGTTTTCACTGCTTCCCAGACAATGTCTCCAGCAAGCTAGCTGCTTGCTTCATTTGTTCTGTTCTGTTCTGTTCTGTTCTTTTTGATTCTGTTTTGTTTTGTTTTCTCAGCCAGGATTCTTAGAGAAATGAGATTAAAGTGATCATATTGTATGTCCACCCATCCCTCCCTCCCCTTCGCTTGTCCAGAGCTTTTACCTCGTCCAGCAGCTTGAATGAACTCGGTCCTAGGCGCAGTTGTGTCCAAGCCATTCTGTTCCTAGACGTGTTGTGAGAACAGACAGCTAAGTAGTGGGGAGAGGACGTGCTGCTGTCTGCAGTGTGACCTCAGCGCTTACCAAACAGTAGGGAATACACAGAGAAGGGCCTTAGGAGAACTTCAAGCCCCAGATACGTTTTATGTGGAAACCATATTTCCCAAGATAACACTGGACACAACTGCATAATCAAAAGGGATTCATTTCTTGGTTCATTCAACTCCTAGGTTTTAGTTTTAAAACATGTCTGTCTTGGCTTAAAGCACTCTTCCAATCTCTATTTCCAGTTCCTAGGATTTCCTGAAATAGGGAATCCCACTTTTTCCTTTTACAATCTCCCAGTCTCTTCTTTTTTACCTCTCCCCAAGAAACTTAGCACTGCTCTCTTCATACTTGACAACTAGATATGGAGCTGTATCAGCCAGAAGGAAGTTTCCTTCACACTTTCTGCTTCTTACGGTATCTGGGCTCTTACCTTTACACTTACTCACCCTTCCTACATTAGCACAAAGAAAGTGTTTTGGAGATCTGATGTCTTGTTTTCCAGAAACTGCCCTGAATCACCTTTACGAGAGCTGTCCCACGCTGCGAGCACAAGTCTTGCAGTCTGGCCAGATATTTGCCTTCTAAGTCAATAACCAAATCTGTTACAAAGGTAAGAACATGTAATGAATGGAAAGGAAATCCTTTTATTTTCATCGCAGTTCACTTTTTTTAGTTAAGTTAAGAACATGTAATTAATGGAAAGGAAATCCTTTTATCCTTTTATTTTGATCCAAATTCACTTTTTTTTTTTTTTTTTTTTTTTTTTCTAGACCAAGAATGAATCGTGGAGAACCACCAAAACTCAGGTGAGAAATGAAATGACAAATGTTAAGGTCAGGAAGCTTGCCCACTGCCATTGCTACCCTGAAAGCAGATGGAGTGCATCTTCATACGCCACAGCCTGAGACACTAGTCGACAGGCCAGCCCGTGTGAGGAAGTCCATTGCTGTCCTGAATTTTAACGTGACAGGGGGACTCTTAAGCCTCTTGTTTATGCTTTAGTACTTGCGGTCTATGGGAGGACCACAGCACACTCTTCTCTGTCTCCCCTTATTTGTTGATCGTCTGTAGGAAGAAGAGAACGTGCAGAGGCCCTCACCCGTACATTGGGTCTGTTCTCACTCTGTGCAGCTCCATCATTGAGCAAAGTACCAACCTTGAGGCTTCTGTAAGGACTTGACACAAACTACAGAATACTACAATGAAGCATTCACAACAAAACCACATTTTTTTCCTCAGCCAAGCATCAAAACACTTACAGAAGGGCATGGTCCCTCTCTGTGCACCTCAAGGGGAGATCCACAAATCCTCACGTGGTTTCATCGCATCCAGCACCCTTCTCTGTGCCTCCCAGCTAAACGTGCACAGAGGCAGCTGTTGCCAAAGTGCTGTGGTGACACAATTCAGTTCTGTTTCTGAAGTCATCACCGCAGGCGCCTCCCAGTGACGGCACAACACTCTCTGTTGCTAATGCGTCTGTCTCAGAAACAGCTAGGGAAGTACCACTATGCCCAAACTGACTTGAATTAGAGTAGTTCAAACATTATTCCCTGCTCCCCTACATCTGTGGAAGGTGGGTGATCAATCTTTTCCTTGAGAAAGGACTACAGAGCAAAAGAGCTTGATTCTGAGACGTTGCCCGTCCTTGTAGAGCAGTTCACCTTTGATTTCCATGTCAGAAAAAAGAAGGTGAAATCAACAATTCCCTTCCTCTGAGCTGGGAATAGGAAAGAAGCCCAATTCTCCAGGAAGCCTTCAAAAGGAAACTCTGCATTTCTTTGTTAAACACCTTGTTTAATTTCTTGAAAGAAATCTTTCCCAGGACTTTGCAACTGCGGTGGTTCAAAGCGGGTGGGCAGCCGAGTTCCACCACGGCCGCTCTCTCACTCCCCCTCCTCAAAGGGAAAGGGGGAGAAAATACGATGCAAAGGGCTCCAGGGCTGAGATAAGGACAGGGCGATGGCTCAACAAGTATCGTGACGGGCAAAGCAGACTCAGCAGAGTGACCCTCAGGGTCCCTCCCTGCCCCTGCTCCCCGTGGGGTCCCTCCCATGGGATGCCGCCCTTCCCCAGCTGATCCCACACGGGCTGCCCACAGGCAGCAGCTCCTCAAGCACTGCTCCCACACGGCTCCGTCCCACGGGCTCCATCCATCCATCCATCCCCCAGGAGCAAACTGCTCCAGCACGGGTCCCCCACGGCTGGGCGGCAGCTCCCCCCAGCCCCCCTGCTCCTGCGGGGGCTCCTCTCCATGGCTGCAGCTGCGGCCCGGGGCCTGCTCCTGCGGGGGCTCTCCACAGGCCGCAGCCTCCTCCAGGCCACAGCCACCTGCTCCACCGGGGGCTCCTCCACCCACAGGGGGGCAGCAGCGTGGAGATCTGCTCCATGTGGGACCCATGGGTGCAGGGGGACAGCCTGCTCCACCAGGGGCCTCTCCCTGCACAGCCCGCAGGGGAACTGCTGCTGTGAGCCTGGAGCACCTCCTGCCTCCTGCTGCACTCACTTTGGGGGCTGCAGGGCTGCTTCTCACTCCTTGCTCTTCCAGCTTCTGTTGTGCAGCAGTATTTCCCCCTGCTTACATCTGCTCTCCCAGAGGTGCAAACAACATCGCTTATTGGCTCAGCTCTGGCAAGCGCCGGGGCCCTTTTGGAGCTATCTGGAGCTGGCTGTTGTCTGGACTGTTCTCACAGACGCCATCCCTGCAGGCCCCTGATACCAAACCCTTGCCACGTAAATCCGATCGAAGTGTATGCAGCAATTACAAAGCCGCTGTGCTTTGGGCTGTCACGATCCTCCTGCAAGTGCAGGGGAGGTGCAGGGTTGCTTTGCATTTCCAAAAGGAGGAAGAAAGCCTCCAACCCCACTGGACCTCAGCCACTTGCAGGATCCAAGCAACGCTCCCCACTTTCAGTTATCTCCCTCCCATGCACACAGTGGGAGCAAGGTTGAACAAGCACATTTTTGAAAATGTTTATCTTAATGAAGAATAAAAGAAGTCTACAACACCCAATCTCTCTGTGCACCCAAGGCAAAAATCGTGGACTATTCTGCCTCAACACTATTTTCAGACCCAATTTGTCAAGTCATCTAGCAGAGGATTTCTCTCTTGTTCACTCACTAGCTTAGTAGAGCACCAGTTTACATAGGTGCTGGAGCAGATTCCTCAACCATCTGAAGGGACTTGATCCCAGAAAAGTTCAAAACTGCAGATGACTCATGATTTTGTGGTGAAGCATCTATTAAATGAGAGCTGTTCCGCTTAGGGCACAGTGAGACAATGTGAGAAGAACCCTGTATCTCACTGATTGAGGCTTTATAACTCTACAGAATTGTCAGTCAACAATAAATGGAAAGTGCAGGAGATATGTTCTTTCTTCCTCCTTTCCCTGCCATACATTAGCAGAGAGATTGTGGTGGGATATAGGTTCAGAGCCTCACAGAAGAAGGATTTGAACCCAGGCTCTCCACAGTCTGCACCACTGCCTTCCTGACGGCTTTTGACTATTTTAATTTATTCTATTATTTTATTTTATTTTATTTTATTTTATTATTTTATTTTATTTTATTTTATTTTATTTTATTTTATTTTATTTTATTTTATTTTATTTTATTTTATTTTATTTTATTTTATTTTATTTTATTTACTTTATTAGTATTATTCTTCTTATTTTTCTGGATGGTGTCTAAGTCTTGGGGGGGAAGAACCAACTGTGGGAGGAGGGAATGCTACTACTGTCTGTGACAGTGGTGATTTCTGGACAGTGTTAGCAACAGAGCTTCTGCAGAGAAGAGAAAATGCCAGGCAGTCTCTGTTGGTATTCCATGTACTGAGTACTGAGTGCAGTTTTGGGCTCCACAGTGTAAGAAAAAGTATAAGAACAAACCAGTGCACTGTGATAAAGAGAGTTTAATAGGGTACAAAAGGAATAAAAACAAACAAAATAAGAAATGAGAATATTGATAATTTATAATGTATCATAGAATCATAGAATCATAGAATATCCTGAGTTGGAAGGGACCCTTAAGGATCATCAAGTCCAACTCTTGACACCGCACAGGTCTACCCAAAAGTTCAGACCATGTGACTAAGTGCATGGTCCAATTTCTTCTCAAATTCAGACAGGCTCGGTGCAGTGACCACTTCCCTGGGGAGCCCGTTCCAGTGTGCAACCACCCTCTCTGTGAAGAAGAGATTCTTCTTTCCCTCTCCTTATGTCAAGCCTAAATTTCCCCTGCCTCAGCTTAACCCCGTTCCCGTGGGTCCTGTCGCTGGTGTTAATGGAGAAAAGGTCTCCTGCCTCTCGACACCCCCTTACGAGTATAAAATATATAAATATTGTTTAATTAATAATATTAAATACTTATCGTTTTATAATAATGAAACAATGCCATACTGTACAACACAGTCAAGAAAGTGGATTTAATTAAATAAATAATAAAACCCAGGAAATTAAATAAAATTTTAAAATGTAAATTTAATACAAATAAAACCCATTTTTCCCATCCCAATGAGTTCCTATCCCCATCATCACTTCCCATCCCACTGATCATTTCCTATCCCAATAACCTCCCAGTTCTGATCCCAAGGCTGAATTCCCAACTCCCACCCAGCCAGCCATCCAGCCATGCACCCATTTTCTGCCGTCCGTGCTGGCCATGTCCACATCCATGCCCGGCCTGAGCATGGGCAGCGGGAGCGGGCTGCATGAAATAACTGAACATGAAATCATGAAATAACATGAAATAATAAATGAGGTAACTTAATTGTTGCTGTTGTTAACATTGCTTCATGACAACAGATGCAAACATGGATCTTGAGTTGAGGGCAAAGGTGACCTTGGATCTGAAGCACACAGGCGTTCGCTAATGTCCCCCCATCCGGAGTGAATCCACAACGACTCGGAAGGAAAACTTAAGTCCAAACCAGTGCACTGGGATAAAGAGAGTTTAATAGGGTAGAAAAGGAATAAAACCAAACAAAATTAGAAATGAGAATATTGATAATTTATAATGTATAAAATATGTAAATATTGTTTAATTAATAATAGTAAATACTTATCATTTTCTAATAATGAAACAATGCCATACTGTACAACACAGTCAATAAAGTGGATTTCATGAAATAAATAATACAACCAGTACATTAAATAAAATTTAAAAATTTAAATTTAATAAAAATAAAACTCAGAAATTTAAATAAAATTTAAAAATTTAAATTTAATACAAATAAAACCCAGGAAATTAAATAAAATTTAAAAATTTAAATTTAATACAAATAAAACCCATTTTTCCCGTGCCAATGAGTTCCTATCCCCATCATCACTTCCCATCTCACTGATCATTTCCTATCCCAACAACGTCCCAGTTCTGATCCCCTCGGTGTCCCAGTGCAAGAAGAGCTGCAGGCAGAGGCCTTGCTGAGTGAGCACCTAAGGAGAGGAATGTAATCCAGAAGGCAGCAAAGAAGAGCAATGCCCCGAAAGAAGAGCTAAGTCTTGTCTCTCAGCCCTTTGGTGTCCCAAGCAGCAGTTGCCATGGGCAAGCTTTCCCAGCCCAGCTGCTGCCAGCATCCCCCCAGCTTGCCATTGCCACCTTCCTGGGTGAGGCGCGCGCGCATTTGCCATTGGCATTTGCCGTTGCCCATCCCTGAGAGTGGCAAGCAGTGCGTAGGTCCAGCACGAGAGAGGGGAGAGGGCAAGCGAGAGGGGCAAGGGCTGAGGAGCGTGGCTGAAGCTGGAGCAGGTGCCTGCAGAGGTCTCTGTGCCTGCCTGCGTGCTGAGCGGGCCTGGGTGCTGCGGGGGCCATCGAGGAGAAGCCCGAGGTCGGTCACGGGTAGCCGTAAGAGTAGGCTCTGGCGTGGTCCTTCTGCCGCTGCTCGAAGAATTGCCCGGGGCCGATCCTCATGTGGTGGGCCGCCCGCTGCCGCTCCTCCTGGGCCAGCTTCTTGAGGCGCTCCCGCTCGGGACGCTGCTGCGGCGTGATGGGCACCAACGACTCCTGCTCCTCCAGCGGTGTGGGCGCTGCGTCGCCGCCCGCCCAGGGCCCCACGCAGGGCACGTAGTCCCCGCGGGGCTGCGCCGGACGCTGCAGCGTGCGCGGCTGCGTGGGCAGAGCCGTGGGCAGTCCCCTCCAGAGCGGGGGGCTTCTGGGAGAAGTTGAGGCCTCTTGAGGGGAGCCAAGGGAGGCTGGGGCAGGGTTCTCCTGCGGGCAGGGATGAATTCCTGCAGGGGGGGCCTTTTGGGCAGGGCTCTCCTGAGCTGGGGCCGGGCTGCAGGCTTGAGGGAGGAGCTGAGTGGCGGCACAGCAGCTGCAGGGGGCTGCAGCGCCCGCCCAGCCTGCACCTTGTCGGGGTGCAGCCCAGGGCTTGAGGGGACCTCACCCAGCGCTCTGGTGGCTGCCAGTCCCTGTGTGCTGGGCTCCTCGATGTCCTCGCAGAGGTCGGGCAGCTGCGAGAGGAAGCGCTTGAGGACAGGACTGCTGGGGACAGCGGCGAAGGCGTCCTGGGGCTCCACGGCATCCAGGCAGCTGAGCAGCTCCTCCAAGCCGGAGCTGTCCAGGTCGGCCGGGAGCTGGTCCTGCAGGTGCTGCAGCTGCTGGCTGTCCCCTGCCAGCTGGGGAAAGGCCTCGGCGAAGGCATCGGGGCCCAGCTCCAGCAGCTCCAGGGGCTCCTCAGGCACCTCTGCAAGTGTCGCCGCTGAGGAAAAAGCAAGCCAATGCAATCCCCCAAGCATCCCCCGCTGCCAGCTTTGCCATGGCCCCTGGGTGTGGGGCCACAAGCGGCCGGCTGTGCCAGCCCCAAACTCACCGTCGGGCGTCACCGTCTGGGTGCTGGCGGTCGCTGGAGCCTGGGCAGGCTCGGGGGGAGTGGGGCCGGGCAGCGGGGGCCCCTGGTCCTCGCTGAGCCCCACGGCATGCAAGCAGGGCTCCGGCAGCTGCCCCCGGCTGCTGCTGAGGGTGCGGGGCGTGGGGAGCGCCTGCCCCCGCAGCGGAGGCCCCGGCACGAGGGGTTGCGGGGGGTTGCGCTGGGCGGGGGCCTGCAACAGGCAGGTGCCTGCGGGGTGCAGGAGCTCCCCATGGAGCACGGCCCTGGGCCCCAGCCCCAGCGCATGGTGGGGCACCAGTGTCCCCGTCACCATGGGCTGTCCCCACTGATGGACGGGGGCACAGGGAGGAGCGGTGTGGGGGAGCTGCCCCACGGCGGGGAGCTGCACCAGCTGCAGCTGATGCCCCATGGTTGGGAGCTGCACCAGCTGCAGGTTATGCCCCACGGCGGGGAGCTGCCCCCCAGCAGGGAGCTGCCCCATGGCGGCGGCGGGGAGCTGCCCAAGCTGCAGGTGGTGCCCCTGGGCTGGGAGGTGCCCCCCAGGTGGCAGCTGCACCCTGGCGGGGAGCTGCAGCACCTGCCCCTGGACCCCCGGCACCACGTGCCAGATGATGGCCTGGGGCAGTGCGGAGGGGAGGGTGGGTACCTGGGGGGGCTGCAAGGGCAGCGCCGTCGCTCCGGGGAGGGAGGGAAGCAGCCAGGCAGCCACCGTTGGCGGCACGGCTGGGACGACGAAGGGGGAGTTTTGCGTCTGCGCAACCCGCAGAAGCCGTCTGGGGAAACCCTTTGTGGGAACAAGGGCGCTGGGCTGAGCTCTGGGGCGCTGGGCTCACCAGCAGGGCCGCAGCCCCGGGAGGAGCGGGAGCCGGCTGCTGGACCTGCCATGGTGGCTGGAGAGTGGGGCGGTTGCTTGGGGAACGCGGGCAACGGGGGTTCCGTCCCAACGGCTGACCAGCCCCTCGCCGACATCTTGGGGAGGACTGCAGGCTTTGGAGCCAAGCAGGCTGCCCAGCGCAAGACTTGGCCATCCCCAGCAGGCTTTCCCTCCCACGCAGTACTTGCCATGCCCACGACGCTTCCACACCGCCTCTTGCCCGTCCTGAGCATTTCCCAGCCCAGGACCAGCTTTCATCCTCATGGTCATTTCCCATCCTGACAAGTTCACATGAGAACAGATTCCCATACAAAAGATTTCCCATCGACACAAACAGATTTTTCCCTTCATCCAAAGAGATCTCGTCCCAAAGAATTCCCCTCTCTTGGAGGACTTCCCCATGGTTTTCCTACTTCAATAAATGTTACCCACCCCATTAAAGATTTCCCATCCCAGTACTTTCCCATCCCAGGCGTGACTGCCCATCCCAATGCTTTTGCTTCCCAATGCTTTCAAACCCAGAGAACATTTCCCATCTCTTTCATTTCCGAGCCCAATGCCTTTCCACCCCAAGGAAGTCTTCCCATCCCAGCAAGGATTTCTCGGCGCACACATCCTTTCCCAACCCATTCCCATTTCCCACTTTCACCATCCAACACACAGCTTAGCCAGCCCACAGCTCTAGAGAGGGATTTGGACGATGCTGATAGACACAAGGTCACGGGGATTTGCTGTGCTGACGATTGCTCTTTCTTACAGATCAACACAGATCCCCAGTCCCAAGGGCGCCAGGCAGAATCTGGCCAATATGTAGATACGAGGCTCTTCCATTTCCTACCGGGAAAGAAAGAGATCTGTGCGTTTCTCTCTCTCCACCTCCGGAAAAAGAGAGGAAGGGGAGAGCGCTAATGAACAGGAGCATGCTCAGCTCAGCCACCGGCATGGAGGCTGCCCGCTCCTCAGCACCTCGAAGCAGCAGCACCTTCAAGTCTCCTCCTGCAGCAGCAGCACATCAGTGTCTCTTGTCCCACCAGCAGGACAGTGGCGTCTCGCATTGCACCATGCCGACCTCCACGCCTCGAGTGCCAGCAGCAGTCCTCAATGCGAGCTGGACGCTCAGGGCACTTGTGGCCACCCACCTTTGTGAGCTCCAAGGCTGACAGTGACTCTCTGCTGAGCTCCCACGGCTCCCAGGCGTCCCGCTGGCAGAGCTTATGGCGCTAAGCTGACTGCCAGGAGAAAAGGCTCCTGTGAAATGGCTGCTCCACAATGCCAGGAGCAAGGTCTGCTGGGCTGGGGGTTCGCAGAGGAGCTCGGCCTTGGGCCTGGCAACTGCGCCTGGAAGCCAGGGACGGCCTTGGTGTGCAGCTGGACACCTGGGCCTGAGAAAGCAAGGTCTCTTTCAAGACGCTTGGCACCATCGTCACCCAGTGGCTGTCTCAGGGCGACGAGAGAAATGCACAGCATCTCTTGCTGCCCTGCAGTGCTGCTGTCCTACGCCCTTGGGTGTCTCCGGGATAGAAAAAGGGACGGATTTTGCCCCAAAACCCAGCTCCTTTCTATCAAAAGCATCACGTCCTCCTCTCTTTCTTGGATTTGGCTATGACTTTAGGAATCCCTGCAATCCCTGCAGCTGTGTCCCCTGCCAGCTTCTTGTGTGCCCCAAGCATCCTCGCTTGCAGGGCAGTAGAAGATGCAGAAAAGGCCTTGCCTTAGTGGAAGCACTGCCCTGCAGGAGCTCCAACATCCCTCTTAGCAGCACGCTGTAGCCCCCAAATGCCCCCGAAACGGCACATTTCAGCTCCTGGGAAGGAAATGAGCTCGCTCAAGGGGAGCTACCCGCTCAAGGCCCAGGTGTCTGTGAGGCGGTGTTGGCAAGGAGTCCTGTTGTGTGAGTCCGTTCTTTGTGGGTGCTCCGTCCCCACAAGGCTTGCTTTGGAAGGCCCAGGAGAGTCTCGTGGGCACTGGCCTGGGGTCCCAGGCTGAGCCAGCTGCTGGCTGGCAATCAGGGAGGCTCGCTCAGTGTCTCGGCTTGGGTTTGCGTGGCCAGGCTGTGGGAGCGGGGGGCTGCAGGGGTGTCCTCTGTGAGAAGAATGCAGCAGCTGCCCCATGGGAGCTCAGGGCCGCTTCCAGGAGGCTCCTTCCAGGAGGGACCCACCCGCTGCTGCCCAGAACGCAGAGCAAAAGGATGATGTTTGCGCCTGGGGGAGAGCCCATCTAAGAAAGGGAACAAAAGCTGCTGCCCAGCAGTGTCTGGCTCAGGGAGGAGTGGGAAAGCTCTGTGCAGCCCCCAGGGGCCGTGCAGCAGGAAGCAGGAGGTGCTCCAGGCTCACAGCAGCAGTTCCCCTGCGGCCTGTGCAGGGAGAGGCCCCTGGTGGAGCAGGCTGTCCCCCTGCAGCCCATGGGTCCCCCGTGGAGCAGATCCCCACGCTGCAGCCCCCCCGTGGAGGAGCCCACGTTGGAACAGGTGGATCTGCCCTAGAGGAGGCTGCGACCTGTGGAGGAGGCCCCAGAGGAGCAGGGTGTTCAAGGAAAGGTTGGAGCTGGTGCTTAGGAACATGGTTTATTGGGTGACATTGGTAGTACAGTGATGACTAGACCGGACAAATGTGAAGGTCTCCTCCAACAATAATGATTCTATGATACCTCCACCACGTCCTCCTCCTCCACTTCCTCCTCATCGTCCACGGCCTTTTTCTTGTCCACTGCCTCCTCCTTGTCTACCGCGTCCTCCTCGCCCCCCGCCTGCTAAACCTATTTCTCATTTTCCTCCTCCTTCTCCTCCTTCCCTGCCTCTTGCACCTCCAACACCTCCTCCACCTCCACTGCCTCTTCCTCCTTCTCCTTCTCCAGCCCCACTGACTATTCCTCCTCCACAGCCTCCTCCACCTCGGCAGAAGCTTCCTGGCCAACTTCCTCTGCATGCTCCTTGCTAAGGCATGCTGGTAGCAATGATCGTGAGCCCAGAAATGGCAGGAGGAGTTGCCAGGAACCAGGTGTGCCAAGGCGGCTTCTCTGGGAGGCTATGGCTGTGAGCGCTGCCCACCGCTCCTAATTCTAGTTCCATTTGTCACCCCACAGGACCATGGCACTGTGACCCTGTAAGGTAGCAGCTGGCGGCTCCTATCATCTTGATGACGCTCTGTGATGCGTTGCTTGTTGCCTGGGTAGCGATTGTTAGCTATTATGCAAATGGCTTGTCATCAATCAAGGGTATGGCTGCTCCTCCCTATAAAAGGGCCAAAGGGGGGCAGTGGGAGCCAGAGTGTTGGAGAGGGGAGATGGGAGAAGGTGGAAACAGAAAAGGAGCAGGATGAGGAAGAGGCATAGGTGGAAAAGGGGGAGTAAGAGAGGAAGGTGGCGGAGGAGGAGGTGGCGGAGGAGGAGGTGGCGGAGAAGATTGAGGAGGTGGCGGCATGAGTAGGAGTGGTGACAAAAGAGGAGGTGAGCAAGGGATAGGCAGAGGGACACGATGGAGGTGGAAGAGGAGAAGAAGGTGGTGGAGAAATAGTAGAATACTAGAGGAGGAGGTGGTGGCAAAAAAGAAAAAAAAAAAAAAGGTGGAGGAGGAGAAGAAGGTGGTGGAGGAGGAGGCCGCCAAAAAAAAACAAAAAAACAAAAGAGAAGGAGTAGAAGGTGGAGGAGGAGAAGGAGGTGGAGGAGGAGGAGGCGGAGGACTCCAAAACAAAAGACCCTCTCTGGTGGTGAGCGTTGACCGCTGCTCCTAATTCTAGTTCCATTTGTCATCCCACAGGACCATGGCACAGTAGCCCTGTAAGGTAGCAGCTGGCTGCTCCTAGCAACTTGATGATGCTCTGTGATGCGTTGCTTGTGGCCTGGTTGCCTGGGTAGCGATTGTTAGCTATTATGCAAAAGGCTTGTCATCAATGGGGGATGTGGCTGCTCCTCCCTATAAATGGGCCAAAGGGGGGCAGTGGGAGCCAGAGTGTTGGACAGGGGAGGGAGGAGGAGGAGGAGGAGGAGGTGGTGGTGGTGGAAGTGGAAGCGGAAGCCAAAATAAAAAGGAATAAAAACAAAAAAAGAGGAGGAGGAGGAGGAGGCGGTGGAGGAGGAGGCCAAGGAGGAGGTTTGCTCAGCTACAGCAAGCCATGGGATTTTTGCTGTTTAAACTTTTAACTCCTTGCCTAACCACAGGGGTTGTCATTCGTGGACAAATACTGGGTTAAGTACACCATCGCTGCAAGAGGAGCACAAGCTACCTGCAAATGGGCAAATATACCTCTGCAAGTTTTCTTACAAGGGATTAAGACAAAAAGGCCTGTGCCTGGCAGAGGGAGCACTGAACGATGATCTAGCAAAGCAGTCTATCGCAGACAGACAACACTGGCCCGGAAATCCTGCTGGAAAATTTGGTGTACCTGAAACTGAGACGGAAATTGGAACTTCCAACAAAACGCTGTAGGGTAGAAGTTGTTTTAGCTGAACATACTGGGCACATATTTGAGTGCAAAAGGTAAGGTATTGCTTTGTTTCTGTAAGATCTGAGTGTTTCACCCAGCACTCCAGCATCCTCTCTTAAGTAGGGGAGGCAACCATAAGATGCAGAAGTTGGCAGATGCACAGGATGTGAAGTACTATAAGTAACGAACTTCTTCCTAACATATATTAGAAATCTAACTTTTCAGTTGAAAGCTATTGCTCCATGTCCTGTCACTCCAGGCCCTGATAAAGACCCCCTCCCCAGCTTTCCTATAGGTTGCCTTTAATTACAGGAAGGCTCTCCCTGGGGTCACAGTAAGCTCACGTGTTACCCAGGTGTCACAGATAATTCCTGAGATAGGAATAATGACAAGGGTTAATCTATTGCAGATGATTTCATACAATAATAGAAAAGCTTTTGTTGGAAAGCACAAGGGAGGGGGGAGGGTGGGCGAACAGCTCTGT